>NC_091295.1:70064097-70143435 GCF_038502225.1 Cherax quadricarinatus | reverse complement strand
CCCTCCTGTCCTCCAGTGTCGTCAAGCCGATTTCCCTCAACCTTTCTTCGTAGGACAATCCCCGTAGCTCTAGGACTAGTCTTGTTGCAAACATTTGCACTTTCTCTAATTTCTTGACGTGCTTGACTAGGTGTGGATTCCAAACTGGTGCTGCATACTCCAGTATGGGCCTGACGTAAATGGTATACAGAGTCTTGAACGAATCTTTACTGAGGTATCGGAACGCTATCCGTAGGTTTGCCAGGCGCCAGTATGGTGCAGCAGTTATCTGATTGATGTGCGCCTCAGGAGATATGCTCGGTGTTATACTCACCCCCCACCCCAGATCTTTTTCCTTGAGTGAAGTTTGCAGTCTTTGGCCATCTAAACTATATTGTGTCTGCGGTCTTCTTTGCCCTTCCCCAATCTTCATGACTTTGCATTTGGCAGTGTTAAACTCAAGGAGCCAGTTACTGGACCAGGCTTGTAGCCTGTCCAAGTCTCTTTGTAGTCCTGCCTGATCCTCATCCGAGTTGATTCTTCTCATTAACTTCACATCATCTGCAAACAAGGACACTTCTGAGTCTATCCCTTCCGTTATGTCGTTCACATATACCAAGAACAGCGCAGGTCCTAGGACTGACCCCTGTGTGTGTGTGTGTGTGTGTGTGTGTGTGTGTGTGTGTGTGTGTGTGTGAACGAGTATGAGTACTCACGACATACACTTTTCTGTTAACCTGAACACACTTGCTGCTGTGTCTGTCTTTCCCGGTGATTTTTCCTTACCGCTAATATCGTCGGTGACATGTCATTTATTTGGCGGTATTGTTTCACTGGCAAGATATCTGCGCTGCTCAGTAACCTCGCCCAACGGGATGAAATCTAAAAAAAATAGTTAGGCACTGTACAAAAAAATAACATGGGCTAAGATCCACCTTTTCTCAGTTAATTTACAGAGATGTACTTTGCCTTAGGATCACACTTCCTTGAAATCATGAGCCTCGAGGTAAATTGGCAGTGACTAACCTGTTCGTACCTTGACGTGTTCATGATTACTGTTTACCTTAGAGATAATGTATATTTTTTTTTACCGCTTTTTGTGCACACCGGTGAGTGGTTGAGTTGTGAACCTGAGTAACAGAGTGTGAACTTGTACATTATAGTTACACCAGACAGGTAGTTACCTACTACACATTCTCAAAGTAATATACATTATAGCTACACCTAGAGAGGCACTTATGTACCCTACACATACTACACAGGTTAAACATTGTCGCAATAAATAATTTCTTGAATTTTAAAATCGATGAATATAAGCTTAGCCAGCTTATATTAATGGTTGACGAGAGAACTTAGGAAGAAATGAATTTTGTGAGAGGAGTGTAACTTAGTTACTAGGAGGTAAGAAAGAGCCAGGGCTTAACACACCTGCTGCACTAAGTTACTAGGAGGTAAGAAAGAGCCAGGGCTTAACACACCTGCTGCACTAAGTTACTAGGAGGTAAGAAAGAGCCAGGTCTTAACACACCTGCTGCACTAAGTTACTAGGAGGTAAGAAAGAGTCAGGGCTTAACACACCTGCTGCACTTAGTTACTAGGAGGTAAGAAAGAGTCAGGGCTTAACACACCTGCTGCACTAAGTTACTAGGAGGTAAGAAAGAGTCAGGGCTTAACACACCTGCTGCACTAAGTTACTAGGAGGTAAGAAAGAGTCAGGGCTTAACACACCTGCTGCACTAAGTTACTAGGAGGTAAGAAAGAGTCAGGGCTTAACACACCTGCTGCACTAAGTTACTAGGAGGTAAGAAAGAGTCAGGGCTTAACACACCTGCTGCACTAAGTTACTAGGAGGTAAGAAAGAGTCAGGGCTTAACACACCTGCTGCACTAAGTTACTAGGAGGTAAGAAAGAGTCAGGGCTTAACACACCTGCTGCACTAAGTTACTAGGAGGTAAGAAAGAGTCAGGGCTTAACACACCTGCTGCACTAAGTTACTAGGAGGTAAGAAAGAGTCAGGGCTTAACACACCTGCTGCACTAAGTTACTAGGAGGTAAGAAAGAGTCAGGGCTTAACACACCTGCTGCACTAAGTTACTAGGAGGTAAGAAAGAGTCAGGGCTTAACACACCTGCTGCACTTAGTTACTAGGAGGTAAGAAAGAGTCAGGGCTTAACACACCTGCTGCACTAAGTTACTAGGAGGTAAGAAAGAGTCAGGGCTTAACACACCTGCTGCACTAAGTTACTAGGAGGTAAGAAAGAGTCAGGGCTTAACACACCTGCTGCACTAAGTTACTAGGAGGTAAGAAAGAGTCAGGGCTTAACACACCTGCTGCACTAAGTTACTAGGAGGTAAGAAAGAGTCAGGGCTTAACACACCTGCTGCACTTAGTTACTAGGAGGTAAGAAAGAGTCAGGGCTTAACACACCTGCTGCACTAAGTTACTAGGAGGTAAGAAAGAGCCAGGGCTTAACACACCTGCTGCACTAAGTTACTAGGAGGTAAGAAAGAGCCAGGGCTTAACACACCTGCTGCACTAAGTTACTAGGAGGTAAGAAAGAGCCAGGTCTTAACACACCTGCTGCACTTAGTTACTAGGAGGTAAGAAAGAGCCAGGTCTTAACACACCTGCTGCACTTAGTTACTAGGAGGTAAGAGAGCCAGGGCTTAACACACCTGCTGCACTTTACACTCTCGTAATTTTAATTTGCAAGTATAAATGATTCAAGTTATAGATGAAAGTTAGACGACGTTTCGGTCTCTCTTGGACCATTATCAAGTGGCACTCCACTTAAGGCAAATGCCTGAATGCCGGCGATGGGCTCCTGATCTAAGGAACTCTATCCCTCTTTTGGACCGAACCTGATTGGGCTGAGGGACTGATCACCTCAAAATTCCTTTTTTGTACTGTCCCCAGTTTTATATTCGCCTGTATTCAACTGAAGAAGCCTTTTGTGCAAGTGAGACATTTCAGTAATAAAAATACCCAAGTGTTGTACATGTATCTGATTTATCTACCGGAATCGTAAGCCATCAGGTATCAGATGGAGAAAGATAGTGGAAGATTGTGACATCCACCTTAGAAATGTACTGGTGATACCGACAAGATATGGAAAAAGACATGTGCAGTTCTGAGGAAGACATTCGTGGCGAAACATTTCTTTTCAAAAATATCCTGAACTGTACATAAGTGTGTTTTTCCAGATGCACCTTAGTTAAGGGCAGGTTGCATCCGTCGGGAAAGCCACTTCCGTAATAAGAGCCCTGGCTGGGTCAGGGCTGCCCTGAGAGAAAGGCATCTTACACAACCATCGCACACGTTATTAACATCCATAACCTCTATACACAAGTATTTCCACACTACAGCCACACCTAACAACGTATGGACACAAACATTGCTGTATGTGACCGCGATGCCTTGAGCAAGAGAACTAGAACTACCCTCACCTTTCCCAGATCAAACCTGATTACTTCCCATTTGTGAATAAATGATTTTAAAAACCAACAAGTTGCACAAGTGCCTCATTTACTTCCCATTTGCCAGACGCCGTGTGATCACTACCTGTTGAACCATTCCCGATGTATATAATAATAATAATAATGATTCATGTTCACTAAGTCCTGTTTATAACCAGCTATTTTTTTACTCTTCATTTATTATTTAATCTTCCCAGAGTGCATTGATTCAACAACTATATATTTTATAGTTATTTTTAAACGGAAATTAGTAAAAATTTAAGCCATTTTCGTAACTTAGTTTATATTTTATTGGAATTCTTGTAATTTATATTTTTAGAACCTTGTGTACTAAATATCTCATTTCGATTTGGATGGAAATTCATGTGTTCACCGTGAAAGGCATTTATTTTCAGGTCATCCTTGGTGAAACGTGACGTAGGTCGGCCACTCCTCCATGTGGAGTTTAATCTTTTTAACAGCCTGTGTAATAATATTTAGTAAAACATGTAATATTTCATAATGAACAAGACACATGTTTAGCACTTGACATATTCTCGATAATAAGGATACCAAACAGCTGTACATGTGTCCTACTCATCAGTTTGTCGGTACTGTATATTTATATGGTATAGCGGCCATATAGCCTTCCTCACTCTTTCGTCTCCCTCACACTCAAACCAGTGAATCAAATGAAATTTGTAGCCCAACTTCACCCTGTTCCATGTTTGCATGTTTCCTGTTAATGAAGATATTGCTAATAAGTTGACTATCAAGTGTAACATACTTGTCGGCAGTATTTGCCAGTCAAGCCATATTTTCTCAAGGTGGATTGATAAAGCTCTACATAGTGAAAACGTTGTCCCAATAAAATGTTCAGCTACATGACTTACCTTTGCTTTTGTGGGTAACACGTCATTTGTATTCATCGTGTACCTTAGCTGCCAGCGGCCGACTGCTGCAACATTCTTTCCTTTGTTTGTCTTAATAATTTATTGAGTCACTTGGAATGTGGAAGAAAGTGGCCGTATATGATGATACAGGAAGTGGAAAGGGAAAGTGGAAGATGGCCCTGACGGAGCGTTGGAGTACTGAGAGTGGAGTGTCCCTTTTTATTGAGCAAGATTGGAAACTGGCGCAGCGT
This sequence comes from Cherax quadricarinatus, assembly GCF_038502225.1. Taxonomy (NCBI): domain Eukaryota; kingdom Metazoa; phylum Arthropoda; class Malacostraca; order Decapoda; family Parastacidae; genus Cherax; species Cherax quadricarinatus. The sequence goes on along the minus strand of NC_091295.1, from coordinate 70,138,856 downwards.
GACTACGCTTGTGTATTTGATGTACATCATACTTCGTGGGTGTGGGGGAGAGGGAGGGGTATAGTGGTGATGCAGTGCACAGATTAGGTATTAAAGTGAACAACAAGAGTTCGGTGTTTGTATATATATATATATATATATATATATATATATATATATATATATATATATATATATATATATATCTCAAGGAATTCGCAAGAGCAGGCGAAATATACACAAACACTGATCTCTGGCTGAAGGAGACTCGAACCTACGAACCTTGAAACAAGGTACGCAGTGCTTTACCCATCTACCCACACTGGACCAATACCTTGGAGTCCAGCTTGCGCTAGACTTAGATCCAAGGCAGCCAGCTTTCAGGGAGAAGGCAGGGGGATGAGATGAACAGCTGTAAGCCTTCTCCCTGAAAGCTGGCTGCCTTGGATCAAAGTCTAGCGCAAGCTGGACTCAACGTATTGGTCCAGTGTGGGTAGATGGGTAAAGCACTGCGTACCATGTTCCAAGGTTCGTAGGTTCGTCTCCTTCAGCCAGAGATCAGTGTTTATATATATATATATATATATATATATATATATATATATATATATATATATATATATATATATATATATATTAAAAAACTACAGGACCTGTGGTCCTGTAGTTTAAAGCGTCATGTGGTTCTCGCTTACCATGAGGCAGGCCAGTACAACATGGGTTCGAATCCTTGGCTAGCGCAGTGTTATTATTGATCAATACCACTCGTTCGTGGTTACAATAATATATATATATATATATATATATATATATATATATATATATATATATATATATATATATATATAATCGTGCCGAAATGGTAAAACTTGCTATTTTGGCTTAAATAGCAACGCTCTTCTTGTCGAATAAGGCAAGCTAAAATTTCTGTATGCAATAATTTCGCAAAACAATCATTCTGAACCTAACGAAAAAATATATTTCATTGTGTTTGTTTATTAAATTATTGTAAACTTATCTAAAACATATTTAGTTTGCTTAGGCTAAATTAAAATGCGATTGTTATAATAAGGTCAGGTAAGTCTTCTAAGGTTCTCTAGGTACAAAATTATTAATTTTTGCATTAACATAAATGAAAAAAATATATCTTTAAACACATAAGAGAAAATTTTAGAAAGGACTTAATTTTAAATGAGTTCTTGTTAATTGACCAGTTTTACCTATTCGACACACACACACACAATATATATATATATATATACACATATATATATATATATATACACACACAATATATATATATATATATATATATATATATATATATATATATATATATATATATCGTGCCGAAAATGTAAAACTGGTCTTTTCTAAAATTTTCTCTTGTACGTTTAAAGATATATTTTTTTCATTAATGTTAATGTAAAAAATTTTAATTTTGGACCAAAAGGATCTTAGAAAACTTACCTAACCTTATTATAACAAGCGCAATTTATTTTAGCCTAACTCAACTAAATATATTTTAAATACGTTTACAGTAATTTAGTACTAAACAAACACAATCAAATATATTTTTTTCGTTAGGTTCAGAATGATTTTGGCGAAATTATTGCATACACAAATTTTCACTTGTCCTATATGGCAAGATGAGCGTTGCTAAAGCCAAGATGGCAAGTTCTGCCTATTCGGCGGGGCCAGGAGCTGTGAATCGACCCCTGCAACCACAAATAGGTGAGTGCACACACACACACACACACACACACACACCTAGGGATTGGCGGAGATCATGTATGGTCCCTTTATATAAAGGGAAGAGGGACAAAAGAGATTGTAAAAATTATAGAGGAATAAGTTTACTGAGTATACCAGGAAAAGTGTACGGTAGGGTTATAATTGAAAGAATTAGAGGTAAGACAGAATGTAGGATTGCGGATGAACAGGGAGGCTTCAGAGTTGGTAGGGGATGTGCAGATCAAGTGTTTACATTGAAGCATATATGTGAACAGTATTTAGATAAAGGTAGGGAAGTTTTTATTGCATTTATGGATTTAGAAAATGCATATGATAAAGTGGATAGGGGAGCAATGTGGCAGATGTTGCAAGTATATGGAATAGGTGGTAAGTTACTAAATGCTGTAAAGAGTTTTTATGAGGATAGTGAGGCTCAGGTTAGGGTGTGTAGAAGAGAGGGAGAATACTTCCCGGTAAAAGTAGGTCTTAGACAGGGATGTGTAATGTCACCATGGTTGTTTAATATATTTATAGATGGGGTTGTAAAAGAAGTAAATGCTAGGGTGTTGGGGAGAGGGGTGGGATTAAATTATGGGGAATCAAATTCAAAATGGGAATTGACACAATTGCTTTTTGCTGATGATACTGTGCTTATGAGAGATTCTAAAGAAAAATTGCAAAGGTTAGTGGACTAGTTTGGAAGTGTGTCTGAAGGTAGAAAGTTAAAAGTGAACATAGAGAAGAGTAAGGTGATGAGGGTATCATATGATTTAAAGAAAAATTGGATATCAAATTGGGGAGGAGGAGAATGGAAGAAGTGAATGTTTTCAGATATTTGGGAGTTGACGTGTCAGCGGATGGATTTATGAAGGATGAGGTTAATCATAGAATTGATGAAGGAAAAAAGGCGAGTGGTGCATTGAGGTATATGTGGAGACAAAAAACGTTATCTATGGTGGCAAAGAAGGGAATGTATGAAAGTATAGTAGTACCAACACTCTTATATGGGTGTGAAGCTTGGGTTGTAAATGCTGCAGCGAGAAGGCGGTTGGAGGCAGTGGAGATGTCCTGTCTAAGGGCAATGTGTGGTGTAAATATTATGCAGAAAATTCGGAGTGTGGAAATTAGGAGAAGGTGTGGAGTTAATAAAAGTATTAGTCAGAGGGCTGAAGAGGGGTTGTTGAGGTGGTTTGGTCATTTAGAGAGAATGGATCAAAGTAGAATGACATGGAGAGCATTTAAATCTGTAGGGGAAGGAAGGCGGGGTAGGGGTCCTCCTCGAGAAGGTTGGAAGGAAGGGGTAAGGGAAGTTTTGTGGGCGAGGGGCTTGGACTTCCAGCAGGCGTGCATGAGCGTGTTCGATAGGAGTGAATGGAGACGAATGTTATTTGGGACCTGGCGATCTGTTGGAGTGTGAGCAGGGTAATATTTAGTGAAGGGGTTCAGGGAAACCGGTTATTTTATATAGCCGGACTTGAGTCCTGGAAATGGGAAGTACAATGTCTGCACTCTGAAGGAGGGGTTCGGGATATTAGCAGTTTGGAGGGATATGTTGTGTATCTTTATACGTATATGCTTCTTAACTGTTGTGTTCTAAGCACCTCTGCAAAAACAGTGATTATGTGTGAGGTGAAAGTGTTGAATGATGATGAAAGTATTTTCTTTTTGGGTATTTTCTTTCTTTTTTGGGGTCACCCTGCCTCGGTGGGAGACGACCGACTTGTTATATATATATATATATATATATATATATATATATATATATATATATATATATATATATATATATATATATATATATATATATATATATATATATATATATATGGGTCGGCATAGACAATAGCTTTGTACTAGAAATAATATATAAAAATACAATAGCCCATCAGTCCCCTGAATTCGAAAATAAAATAGAAAGCATGGCTACACGTGCAGCACCGAGCATGATTCATTAAACCCTAAATCTGTAAAGGCATGGAAAATAACACTAGCACGAGTACTCAGTATTTTTTTGGAGAAAGCTGTAAAATCCCAGATTCCTTATATAATGCAGATGTAACTCATCTGTACAGTGGAGGCAGTAGAGCTTTGGTCTAATAAAATATATGTCAACATGGAATTTACATATCGGGTGTATAATGGTATATACTTATGACCTGTGTTATACCTGTGACAGGTTTAGAGAGTGTTTCTTCCCTTGAATCCCAGTCCTGGGCCAGGAGAGGTAGGAGGGCGTGCGTAAGGTGAGGAAATAGAGGTGGAAGGTGTGCGTAAGGTGAGGAAGTAGGATAGGTGAGAGTGGTCCTTGAGTGTGGTGGAGCTGTGGGTAGTATGATACAGTGGTGGCCGCTGCCGGTGCTGTGGCTCAGTCGTCGCCCACCTCGGCCCTACACAAGTGTGGTTCTCTCCGCCGCTCTAGCCTCACCCGTGGTGTTTACCCTCTCTCTCTGGGTAGTTTCCCACTGCAGCGTTTATCCTGAGCCTTCCTCGGGATAGTCGCGGTCAAGAATCTGGGTTGTCGCCCACTGCAGCGTTTATCCTGAGCCTTCCTCGGGATAGTCGCTGTCAAGAGTCTGGGTTGTCTCCCACTGCAGCGTTTATCCTGAGCCTCCCTCAGGATAGTCGCGGTCAAGATTCGGGTAATTTCCCACAGTAGCGTTTATCCTGAGCCTCCCTCAGAATAGTCGCGGTCAAGATTCCGGGTAATCTCCCATAGTAGCGTTTATCCTGAGCCTCCCTCGGGATAGTCGCAGTCAAGAATCTGGGTAGACTTATGCACCTGCTGTACCGTACAGTGCTGGGGCTTCTTGTGTGAAGCAGCCGCTGCAGGTGTAGCAGAGGAGGTGTTTGAGTTGTGCTCGAGTGTATATCTCACTATCATTCAGGAGTGTCATATCACGTGCTGATTGACAGCCTGTTCTAACTCTCACAGGAGGTACACGTGTCTTCGATTATCACTGTATCCACTCCTATGTTAGTTTAACATCCTCATTACCCTGTCAATAGCACTCGCCGTGTTAGTGCCACAGTGTCATAATCCATCGTATCAGTAGTACCCACCGTGTCAGTGTCATTGGCACCCATCGTGTTTGTGTGTGTAGGGCAGTGCCACAGGAGTCATCATGTGGTTATACATGAACCGCGTCAATCTTGACGCTGTCAAGAAGAATCAGATCGTATACATTGGCGACGAACTGTGCCTGAGCAACGAGGAAGTGTGAGTACCAGTTTGGTTTTCTTAAGGCCGTTGTTGTGTATCTTGGGAATATTGACGAGTGATAGGCATGCGTTAAGGTGCTGTGCACCTGTCACCACTGTACTGTGTACATTATATATATATATAATATAATATATATATATATATATATATATATATATATATATATATATATATATATATATATATATATATATAATGTATAGCACATACATAGGTACCTCGTAGCACAGTAGTTAACAGACTCAATTCACACCGAAGAGAATGTGAGAATGTGGGGATTGAACCCTTAGCAGTACATAGGTAAAATTAGTGCAGTATTACGGGTCGTATACGGGAAGAGGATTTAAAACAAAATCTCAGTGGAAATAATGTACATTGATTGGTTTTAATAAGATATTGTGAGTTATTAACCGAGTGGACTAGATAATCCGGATAAAGGTCTTCATCCAGAGACAAACAACGTTCCTACTTATTTCATTGTAAGTGTTATTTTTTTCAACATTGTTGTTACAGTGGCCGTACTTATACTCGATAATTATTAATATGAATTAATGATAATCAAATGAACCAAAGCTAACCTAACCTAGATGACGTTTGTAGAGAAGTTATAAATTATGTAAAAAGATATATAACAGTTTTATTTTGTGTGTATGGTGGCGAAGCTAGTGTGTTTCATCATGACAATACTACTTATGCCGGTAAGTTGAATAACTAGCTCGGGTTAACGTGCTCAAATTTACCGTAGAGAAAACTTCACAACGTAATGTGAATAAAGTCCAAGACAAAGTCAAAGATTAATTTCCACATGATACGATAGTGTTTGTACAGAGGTGAGCGAGTTAAGTTACACTCACAACACTGTTGTTGCAACACTTACAACACTGTTGCTGCAACACTCACAACACTGTTGCTGCAACACTTAAAACACTGTTGCTGCAACACTCACAACACTGTTGCTGCAACACTTACAACACTGTCGCTGCAACACTTACAACACTGTTGCTGCAACACTTACAACACTGTTGCTGCAACACTTACAACACTGTCGCTGCAACACTTACAACACTGTTGCTGCAACACTTACAACACTGTCGCTGCAACACTTACAACACTGTTGCTGCAACACTTACAACACTGTTGCTGCAACACTTACAACACTGTTGCTGCAACACTTACAACACTGTTGCTGCAACACTCACAACACTGTTGCTGCAACACTTACAACACTGTTGCTGCAACACTTACAACACTGTTGCTGCAACACTTACAACACTGTTGCTGCAACACTTACAACACTGTTGCTGCAACACTTACAACACTGTTGCTGCAACACTCACAACATTGTTGCTGCAACACTTACAACACTGTTGCTGCAACACTTACAACACTGTCGCTGCAACTGTTACTATTTGCAGGACTGCAACACTGTTGCGCCGTCCGCTTTGAACATTCTAACACTGTTAACGCCATTCACGCTGTTACAGCGTTCGCCCAACTGTTAACCGACGCGCTACTTGCTGTTGCGCAACATTCTGACACTGTTGCGCATTCAACAGCTGTTGTAACCTCTGCACACTGTTGCGCATGCATTCGACTGTTCGCGCACTCCACGCTGCTGGCATTCCGCACTGTTCGCAGCACTCCGCAACACTGTTGCTGCACACTCGCCACTTGTTGCTGCAGCACTACAACACTGTTGCTGCTCCTACCTGTTTAACAACTCTGTACTGTTCGCAGCATCCAACACGCTGTACAGCACTTCACAACACTGTTGCTGCAGCACTTCCACAACACTGTTGCAGCACTTACGCTGTTGCTACGCATTCACACTGTTCGCGCAGCACTCGCTGTTGTATGGCATCTGCAACTGTTTCTGCACACTCCACGCACTGTTGCGCACTTCCAACACTGTTGCTGCACTATTGTTGCTATTGTCTGCGCGCTCTACACTGTTGCTGCATTCGCAGCTGTTGTCGACATTCTGTACTGTTGCTTGCACAACACTTTGCTGCAGCACTACCTGTTGCTGAACAGCATTCACAACACTGTCCTGCAACACTATTGCTGCAGCATTTACAACACTGTTGCTGCAGCATTCCACAACACTGTTGCTGCAAGCACTTCCACAAGCACTGTTGCTGCTTGCTGCTGTTATCGCCTACTGTTGCTGCACAACACCACTGTTGCTGCAGCATTCTGTTACATGCGCAACTCACACTGTTGCTGCAACGCACTCTACTGCTGCAAGCCCCCGACTGTTGCTGCGCACTTCACTGTTGCTGTTGCATTGCAACGCCTTTTAACGCATTACAACACTGTTGCTGCAACACTCCGGCAGCACTGCTGCAACATTTACAGCACTGTTGCTGCACAATACATGTTGCTCTGCATTTCACACACTCTGTTGCTGCAGCATTTACACTGCTTGTTAACGCAAGCTACTCACAACACGTTGCTGCAAGCATTCACAAGGCTACTGTTGCTGCAAGCTTCACAACACTGTTGCTGCAGCACTGAACTTACTGTTCGCACTGCAACACTGCTGCTTCGCACTGCACTTTGCTTGCAGCACTTCCTCAACACTGTTTCGCTGCATCCGAACGCTGACAACACTGTTTGTGCAACTACAAGCACCCTGTTGCTGCAAGAACTTACAACACTGTTGCTGCAGCACTCTAACGCTGCACCTACTGTTTGCTGCAGCACTCCTATTTACTGCATTTAACTGCACAACACCACTGTTCACACTTCGCAACACTGTTGCTGCAACACTTCACAACACTGTTGCTGCAAGCACTCCAACACTGTTTGCTGCAAGCACTCCTGCTTGCTGTTGCTGTTACGCTTACAACACTTGTTGTGCACTAACAACACTGTTACGACTGCTTAGCACTGTTGTCACACGCACACTGTTGCTGCAACGACCTGCAACACTGTTGCTGCCGCTACACGTGACAGCACTTCTCCCTGTTGCTGCAACACTGTTGCTGTTTAACAACACTCACAACACTGTTGCTGCAAGCACTTACAACACTGTTGCAGCACTCCGTTGCTGCAGCACTTTCACAACACTGTTGCAGCACGCCTAACACTGTTAACTGCTTCACAACACTGTTGCTGCAACTCCTGTCTGTTGCTGCAAGCACTTACAACACTGTTGCTGCTGAACACTTGCAGCACTTGTTGCTGCACTCCAACAACACTGTTGCTCACGTCTAAGCAGCACTTCACAACGCTGCAACTAGCGCTGCACGCAACTGTTCGCACGCTTCCAACACTGTTAACGCCTCACAACCTGTTTAACGCCCCAACACCTGTTGACAACTGCTTCCGACTGCTTGGGCAGCTACGCAACTGTTGCTCCACTCCACACCTGTTGCTGCAACGCTTAATACTGTTGCTGCACACTTCCACAACACTGTTAACTGCAGCGCTCTAACACTTCACCCTGTTGCTGCAACACTCCACAACACTGTTGCTGCAGCACTACCACTGTTCAACGCGCCCCGACTGAACTTGCTGCACTCCGCAACATGTTGCTGCAACTCCTGCACTGTTTACTCGCTTCCTGCTTGCAGTTGCTTAACTTACAACACTGTTGCGCAGCACTTCCTCAGTGTTGCTGCACACTGTTAACTGTTCAACGCCACTCACAGCTACTGTTGCTGCAACACTCTGCCTGACGCTTCCTCACTTTAACGTTTGTACGCACTTGGGCACCAGCACTTTGCTTGCTGCACGCACTCCGCAACACTGTTTGCTGCAAGCACTCCTACTGTTGCGCGCACTCCACTGTTGCGCGCTTCCAGGCTTGCTGTTGCTTAGCAACTCCGCACACTGTTAACGCTACTGCTTACTGTTGCTGCACATTCACAACACTGTTGCTGCAGCACAACACTGCGGCTGCACATCCACAACTACTGTTCGCAGCATCTGCACATTCACTGTTGCTGAACAGCTTACAACTACTGTTGCTGCGCATTTACACGCTGTTTAACGCGCAACTCTGCTTGCTATTACTGTTCGAACACTTCACAACACTGTTTGCTGCAACACTCACAACACTGTTGCTGCAAGCACTTACAACACTGTTGCTGTTAGCATTCACTAACTGCTTGCTTGCAGCACTCCACAACACTGTTGCTGCAGCACTTACAACTACTGTTGCTGCAACACTACAACACTGTTGTAACGCTGACACTGTTGCTGCAACACTGCACACTGTTGCAAGCACTTACAACACTGTTGTGCAACTCTAACACTTTTAACGCAAGCACTGCCTGGCACTGTTACTGCACTCCCAACACTGTTGCTGCAGCACTTCACAGCACTGTTGCTGCAACCGCCTAACAACACTGTTGCTGCAACACCCTTACAGCACTGTTGCTGCACAGCACTGTTTAACACTCGTTGACTGCAGCACTCCTGGCTACTGTTCGCCTGCACGCGCATGCTTTGCACGCAGCACTGTTACGCTGCAGCACTTCGCACTGTTGCAGCACTTACAACACTGTTGCTGCAACACTCACCAACTACTGTTGCTGCACTCAGCACTTTTGCTGCAGCACTCTTACTGTTGCTGCAACACTCCTCAACACTGTTGCTGCCAGCACTTCACAACACTGTTGCTGCGCACTCTGACACGCGCTGCAGCAACACTGTTGTCAGCTCCACACGCTGTTGCTGCAGCACTTCACAACACTGTTGCTGCAACTCTTCACAACTACTGTTGCTGCGTGCTTCAACAACGCTGTTGCAGCAACACTGCTTGCTACAGCTACAACACTGTTGCGCAGCACTCACAACACTCAGTTGCTTGACACTTCCACTGTTTACTGCAAGCACTTCACACACTGTTGCTGCAACACTAACACAACTACTGTTGCTGCAACACTCAGCACTGTTGCTGCAAGCAGCAACACAACACTGTTGCTGACAACCCGACACTGTTTAACGTCAACACTGTTCAACACGCAGCACTGTTGCTGCAACAATACACTGCGACGCTACAACACTACTGACGCTCAGCACTGTTGCGCAAGCTTCACACAACTTTTAACGCGCACTGCAACCTGTTGCTGCAATCACTGACGCGGTACAACACTTACAACACTGTTGCTAAGCACTTCACAACACTGTTAAGCACTACAACACTGTTGCTGAACACTTCTGCACTGTTGCTGCAACCCACGTTCAACACTGTTGCTGCAAGCACACTGTTGCTGCAAACACTTCCCCCACAACACTGTTGCGCGGCACTTCACGAACACTGTTCGCAACACTCGCAACAACTTACAACTGCTTGCTACACTGCACACTCTGTAACATTGCTGCAACAGTGCTGCAACATAACTGTTTAACGCAAGCACTCAAGCTTGCACTGTTTGCTGCAACCTCTGTACTGTTTAACAGCAACAACACTGTTGCTGCAAGCACTCACAACACTGTTGCTGAATGTTCCGAACTCCACCTGTTGCTGCGGCACTTCCAACACTGCTTGCTGCAACACTGTTGGCTACTCGTTGCGGCAGCACTACCTGTTGCTGCAACGCTTCACAACTGTTTGCTTACACTAACACTGCTTGCTGCAAGCACTCCACAACTGTTTAACGCACCTCATAGCTTGCTGTTGCTGCAACCTCCATAGCTTGCTGTTTAACGCACGCACTGTTGCGCACGCTGTAACTCCCTTCACAACACTGCTGCAAGCACTCACAACACTGTTGCTGCAACACTTCCAAAGCACTGTTGCTGCAACACTTCACAACACTGTTGCAACACTCACAACACTGCTTGCTGCAACGGTTACGTCCAACACGTTGCACACTCACCTTACTGCTTGCGCACTCCTGGCACTGTTGCTGAACACTCCGTAACTGCGCACGTTGCGCAACACTGATAACACTCGCAACGCTGTTGCGTGCAAGCACTCTGCTGTTGCTGCAACACTCCACAACACTGTTGCTGCGCATCTGCACTGTTGCTGCAACATCACTGTTAAGCGCAACACTCAGCAACACTTGTTGCTGCAACCTCGCAACTGTTGCTGCAGCACTTAGCTACTGTTGCTGCACACTTCCTGTACTGTTTAACGCCTCCACAACCTGTTGCGCAACACTCCACACTGTTAACACATCCTGTTACTGTTTCAGCACTCCACAACACTGTTGCTGCGCACAACTGTTGCTGCACACTCCGCAACACTGTTGCTGCAACGCTTCACAACATGTTGCTGCACACTCACAACTGTTGCGCGCACTCAAACCTGTTCGCAACCCACCACTGTTCGCAACACAACTGTTGCTGCAACACTCACTTAACTGCTCACGCTCTAATTTTGTACAGCACATCACAACACTGTTGCGCACTCACTGTTCAAGCACTACCACTGTTGCTGCAGCAACTCCTCACTGTTACGCGGCATTCACACTGTTTACGCCCTCGTTACTGTTTGCTGCAACACTCACAACACTGTTGCAACGCGCATCACAACACTGTTGCGCGACCTCGCGCTGTTGTTGCTCCTGTACTGTTTCGCGAACACTTCACAACACTGTTTAACGCGCGCTCATCACTTTGCGACGCACTGCTGTTGCGCAGCACTCTTGGCTTCTTTTAACGGCAGCTTACAACCTGTTAACGCGACATGGTGAACTGACTGACTGTTCGCAATCACTGACTGTTAACAGCTGCCACTGTTGCCAACGGACGTAACGCTGTTGCTTATCAACTTCACAACACTGTTGCTGCTGCGCGCAACACTCTACGCACACTCAACACTGTTCTCTGCAATACAACCTGTTGACACGCGCCTACTGTTGCTGCAACCTCCTGCAGCACACTGTTTGCTGTTAGCGCACTCCGCGCTTATCGACGCTTGTTGCCAGCCTGTTCAACAGCACTCTCTGTTGTACTTTCACAACACTGTTTAACAGACACTCCAACACTGTTGCGCAACACTCCTAACACTGTTCTGCACGCATTGCTGCACCCTAGCACTGAACGGCGCTTCAGCACTGTTTAACAGCACTCTGGCGCTGTTGCTGCACTTCACGCTGTTAACGCGACACTGTTCTGCAAGCACCTAGACTGTTTAACGAGCACTGACTGAACACTGCTGCTACAGCCTGTTCTGCGAACACTTCAGCACTGTTTAACGCCAACACTCAGCACACTGTTGCTGCAACACTTCACAACACTGTTGCTAGCACTTCTCAACTGTTTAACCGCACTCCGCAACACTGTTGCGCAGCACTCCACAACACTGTTGCTGCAGCTCCAACACTGTTCGCAGCACTCGCTTTGTTAACGTTGCACCCGCTTTTAACGCACCTCACAGCACTGTTGCGGCACTTCTTCAACTGTTGTTCTGCAACACTTCACAACACTGTTGCGCACACCACAACACTGTTGCTGCAACACTCACAACACTGTTGCTGCAACACTCACAACACTGTTGCTGCAACACTCACAACACTGTTGCTGCAACACTCACAACACTGTTGCTGCAACACTCACAACACTGTTGCTGCAACACTCACAACACTGTTGCTGCAACACTTCACAACACTGTTGCTGCAACACTCACAACACTGTTGCTGCAACACTTCACAACACTGTTGCTGCAACACTCACAACACTGTTGCTGCAACACTCACAACACTGTTGCTGCAACACTCACAACACTGTTGCTGCAACACTCACAACACTGTTGCTGCAACACTCACAACACTGTTGCTGCAACACTTCACAACACTGTTGCTGCAACACTCACAACACTTGCTGCAACACTTACAACACTGTTGCTGCAACACTCACAACACTGTTGCTGCAACACTCACAACACTGTTGCTGCAACACTCACAACACTGTTGCTGCAACACTCACAACACTGTTGCTGCAACACTCACAACACTGTTGCTGCAACACTCACAACACTGTTGCTGCAACACTGTTGCTGCAACACTTCACAACACTGTTGCTGCAACACTTCACAACACTGTTGCTGCAACACTTCACAACACTGTTGCTGCAACACTCACAACACTGTTGCTGCAACACTCACAACACTGTTGCTGCAACACTCACAACACTGTTGCTGCAACACTCACAACACTGTTGCTGCAACACTCACAACACTGTTGCTGCAACACTCAACACTGTTGCTGCAACACTCACAACACTGTTGCTGCAACACTCACAACACTGTTGCTGCAACACTCACAACACTGTTGCTGCAACACTCACAACACTGTTGCTGCAACACTTCACAACACTGTTGCTGCAACACTCACAACACTGTTGCTGCAACACTTCACAACTTACCAAGAAACTCCAGATGAAACTAAATTTCGGTCCATCCTGGACTCGAGACGTGATAATGGTGTAAGACGGGCCGAAACGTCGTCTAGTTTATTCTGCAGTGTGTGGGTTAATTGTGAGTAGAGATGTAATATAACCTTGAGACCTGCTCTAGTTATCAGGAAACTAGAAACTTGATTACATTTATTACCAGCACTTTCTTAGTATACAGTGTTGCCAAGGCTTCAGGTTTAACTTAAACTTGTGTCTTTTTTTCATCCTCTACTGTACTTAGTGCTGCAAGTATTTACTGTCTCAGGGTTTAATTAAGGAAAACGGCTACCTAGATAATTTTACCTATTTTTTTCTTAGAGTTCATAGAGCGCAGATGAGGCAAATACATACAAGTTTTTATTCGATAAGGGCGATGTGTGTATATACTCACCTGTTTGTATTCTCCCATTTGTGTTTCCAGAAGTCTGTTCGAAGCTCCTGGTCCCGGCTCTTTGCTGGTCACTACTAGATCCACTCCCTGCTCTAAGAGGCTTGTCATACCTCTCATTAAAACTGTATGGATTCTGCCTCCATAACATCGCTCTCTAGGTGTGTGTTTGGGGGGAGGGGGATGTCCTCGCCGAATTGTATTTGTGGGGGTCGATTCTCGGGTTCTGTCCCTGTTTCTTAGACTACTTTGACCGGCATCAGTAATTTCAGGTCTGGTGGTTATTGTAATGTCTTCTCTTGAAGTTTTGTAATGAGTCTGCTGGCATCAACATCTGATCCAAGTCATTCCACTTTTAAGCCACCCAGAGAATATAACTACAGACTATAAGTTAGCTGTGTTTTTAGCCTCCACCTGTGTCCTTGATTGTGGTCCTCTTAATTAACACAGCCTGTCTTTATCTGGTCTGTCAGTTCCTCTTAAGTTGTGTGGGGGAGCGATGAACTAGCTCTGTATACTGTTTGCCTGAGACAATAAGGGTTGTGCTCCAGTTCTCGGGTTTGCTGTAAAAGTGCAGTCTAACATCCTTATAACTCATTTAAATGTTCACTATGTATCTGTTTTCTCGTGTCATTCTATCAATATTACCTTTACCAGTTTCTCGAAGTATTTATGTATGTCATGATCATGTCTCCTCCATCTTCTTTCCTTCAGTCCATTCCTGTCATGTCTTATCTCTTAGCTGCAGTACTAATCAAGTTGGAAACCTTTATACTTTTCCCAGCCGTCTTATATGCTTAGCTAAGTAGGTGTATCAAATCTGAGGCTGCTCACTTCATGATTGCTTATATGTATGCTTTGATTACTGAACTGAAGGATTTCTTGTTCATGTTACTGAAGGTCGCTTTAATATGTACTAGACTAGTATACACCAGTAGTATTTGTGTATTTAGTTAACGGTTTACTATGACGTCTACTGCCACACTTTTTACCAGATTATTTTATCATTGTACCGGTATAAATGGTATATAATACCGACGAGTTGAGGAATAAGACCCTTACGTAACACTTAAGTAAATATTCTTTCTGCGTCTTCAGTTAAATACAGAAGAGGCTTTAATACTGGAGACAGTGAATAAAGTGAAGAGGAAATTTTATGGTGTTCAGTGTCCTAGCCTTGAAGGTGTTCAGTCTCTCAGCCTTGATAGGTGGTGTTCAGTCCTGTAGCAAAAGTGAAGGCTGAACACGTTAAAATTCCCCCTCCACTTCTTCCACTGTCTTCAGTATTAATTAAAGTCGCTTCTTTATTCGACTAAAGAAGCCTACTACACAAGCGAGACGTTTCGGTAATAAAGATACCCAAGTGTTGCACTTGTGTCTTATTCATCAGATTCTTCTAGTTGTTCCTTATCCAGCTGGTACGATGACTTTGTTCTCTCTATCTCATTCAGTGTATTACTTAACACCTGCTGACACTGAATTTTAGAAACCATTTCCTGACCATTCTTGCAACGTATCCATATCTTCCTGATGTTTTCTGCATTCTTTTCGGTAATTTTTTATTTGAGAAATTTAACTGGTATACTAGCCTCTTAAACTTTCCTCTCTTTCCTATCATTTCTCTTGAGTCCCACCTTCACTGTCCACTTGTATGTCGTGTAGTGGTCGTCTGCTCAACTTTAAAGACGATCTTCCTGGAGTCTGAGTCGGGGAACACCAGGCAGACCCTGGCCACTGTTGTTCCCCTTCATTTTTGAAGGTTCAAAGATGTGCTGACTCATGAAGCTTCTCATTGTCATGTACCGTAACTTTGCTCTATATCCGACACTTCTTCCACCCCTTTCTCCTCCCCCCGGTGAATTCATGTTTTCCCTTTCTATTAAGTTGTGATTAAAATCCATCACAAACGAAAGGTTTGCATCAGTTCTCTGCGATACTCTAAAAATCTTGTTTAAATTAATATGGTGGCCGTTTTTGATGCCAGATTCTTGGTCGTGCATTATGTTGTTGGTCAGGGGACTGTGTTCTTGCCTCAGTTACCTTGGGCTCTACAGGAACCATCATATTATGTAGTGTGAGATTCATCTGCAGTTTCTAATATCTGTCTCAGACCTGCACCGTTTTTGATTAATGGTTCTACGACTATTTTATTTTTATTCGCTTACTATATGGCAGTCACTAGGAAAAAAACATTGATTATTATTCTTCTAAGCTTGGTTTCTGTGAGCATAATTGCAACTGCTTTTTTAAACCGTGTTCTTTCCCCGGTTAAATGGTTTTGTTAATAATTGTATCATGATACTTTTTTCCATATGACGCGTTGGTGTTGGTGTTGTAGTTCTGTAGCTGTTGCTGCTGATGTTTGTGTTACTGGTTGCCGGTGGTTGAACTGGCGTTGATAGTGTGTGGTGACGGCAGTCATGGGTTTTGTCTGCATGGGAATCACCAGATGTTATGTAGTGCTTGGTTCACTGCTCTGGCAACTCTTGTGTTGTGTCTAACTTACTCTGTTGTAATTTGATTTTTGTCTGCTCTTCTTTCTGATACCACTGCTTCAGCCTGTGCTTTCCTGTGTTATCACTGTTTCAGCCTGGTAAATAATTGTATCTTATACCCTGGCCACACTAATTCTGCGGACGCCGTTGCTAGATCCAGTCGAAGGAACCCGGGCCGAATAATGAACGATTAGAAACGTATATCTGCGATATACCTGTAACTGGTTTCGAGAGTTTTTCTGCCATCGCACCCCGGCCTAGGGCATGACTCTTCTGTTGATTGCCTGTTCTGTTGGGTTGTTTACATTAGCGGCCCGCTGCCTCTACAGCTAAAACAGCCAGGTTCATCTGTACTTGGCAGAGAACTAATACATTCGTTTTGGCAGTATTTTTGATATCTGCTGGTAGCAGGTTGGGCCACGGATGTTGATACTGTGTTCTCATATTGTACCAATGACACCCATGTTTTTCACTGGGTGTTTTACACTCCTCCAGTATGTTGTTACTGTAGTGTGTAGATTTAGGACTACGTCCACAGGTATCTTCCATGTACTGTTTACCTGGAGAGAGTTCCGGGGGTCAACGCCCCCGCGGCCCGGTCTGTGACCAGGCCACCTGGTGGATCAGAGCCTGATCAACCAGGCTGTTGCTGCTGGCTGCAGGCAAACCAACGTACGAGCCACAGCCTGGCTGGTCAGGAACCGACTTTAGGTGCTTGTCCAGTGCCAGCTTGAAGACTGCCAGGGGTCTGTTGGTAATCCCCCTTATGTGTGCTGGGAGGCAGTTGAACAGTCTCGGGCCCCTGACACTTATTGTATGGTCTCTTAACGTGCTAGTGACACCCCTGCTTTTCATTGGGGGGATGGTGCATCGTCTGCCAAGTCTTTTGCTTTCGTAGTGAGTGATTTTCGTGTGCAAGTTCGGTACTAGTCCCTCTAGGATTTTCCAGGTGTATATAATCATGTATCTTTCCCGCCTGCGTTCCAGGGAATACAGGTTTAGGAACCTCAAGCGCTCCCAGTAATTGAGGTGTTTTATCTCCGTTATGCGCGCCGTGAAGGTTCTCTGTACATTTTCTAGGTCAGCAATTTCACCTGCCTTGAAAGGTGCTGTTAGTGTGCAGCAATATTCCAGCCTAGATAGAACAAGTGACCTGAAGAGTGTCATCATGGCCTTGGCCTCCCTAGTTTTGAAGGTTCTCATTATCCATCCTGTCATTTTTCTAGCAGATGCGATTGATACAATGTTATGGTCCTTGAAGGTGAAATCCTCCGACATGATCACTCCCAGGTCTTTGACGTTGGTGTTTCGCTCTATTTTGTGGCCAGAATTTGTTTTGTACTCTGATGAAGATTTAATTTCCTCGTGTTTACCATATCTGAGTAATTGAAATTTCTCATCGTTGAACTTCATATTGTTTTCTGCAGCCCACTGAAAGATTCGGTTGATGTCCGCCTGGAGCCTTGCAGTGTCTGCAATGGAAGACACTGTCATGCAGATTCGGGTGTCATCTGCAAAGGAAGACACGGTGCTGTGGCTGACATCCTTGTCTATGTCGGATATGAGGATGAGGAACAAGATGGGAGCGAGTACTGTGCCTTGTGGAACAGAGCTTTTCACCGTAGCTGCCTCGGACTTTACTCTGTTGACGACTACTCTCTGTGTTCTGTTAGTGAGGAAATTATAGATCCATCGACCGACTTTTCCTGTTATTCCTTTAGCACGCATTTTGTGCGCTATTACGCCATGGTCACACTTGTCGAAGGCTTTTGCAAAGTCTGTACATATTACATCTGCATTCTTTTTATCTTCTAGTGCATTTAGGACCTTGTCGTAGTGATCCAGTAGTTGAGACAGACAGGAGCGACCTGTTCTAAACCCATGTTGCCCTGGGTTGTGTAACTGATGGGTTTCTAGATGGGTGGTGATCTTGCTTCTTAGGACCCTTTCAAAGATTTTTATGATATGGGATGTTAGTGCTATCGGTCTGTAGTTCTTTGCTGTTGCTTTACTGCCCCCTTTGTGGAGTGGGGCTATGTCTGTTGTTTTTAGTAACTGTGGGACGACCCCCGTGTCCATGCTCCCTCTCCATAGGATGGAAAAGGCTCTTGATAGGGGCTTCTTGCAGTTCTTGATGAACACGGAGTTCCATGAGTCTGGCCCTGGGGCAGAGTGCATGGGCATGTCATTTATCGCCTGTTCGAAGTCATTTGGCGTCAGGATAACATCGGATAGGCTTGTGTTAACCAAATTTTGTGGCTCTCTCATAAAAAATTCATTTTGATCTTCGACTCTCAGTCTGGTTAGCGGCTTGCTAAAAACTGAGTCATATTGGGACTTGAGTAGCTCACTCATTTCCTTGCTGTCATCTGTGTAGGACCCATCTTGTTTAAGTAGGGACCCAATAATGGACGTTGTTCTCGGCTTTGATTTGGCATAGGAGAAGAAATACTTTGGGTTTCTTTCGATTTCATTTATGGCTTTTAGTTCTTCCCGCGATTCCTGACTCCTATAAGATTCCTTTAGCTTGAGTTCGATGCTTGCTATTTCTCTGACCAGTGTCTCCCTACGCATTTCAGATATATTGACCTCTTTTAGCCGCTCTGTTATTCTTTTCCGTCGCCTGTAAAGGGAGCGCCTGTCTCTTTCTATTTTACATCTACTCCTCCTTTTTCTTAGAGGAATAAGCCTTGTGCATACATCGAGTGCCACCAAGTTAATCTGTTCTAGGCATAAGTTGGGGTCTGTGTTGCTTAGTATATCTTCCCAGCTTATATCGGTTAGGACTTGGTTTACTTGGTCCCACTTTATGTTTTTGTTATTGAAGTTGAATTTGGTGAATGCTCCCTTGTGACTAGTCTCATTATGTCGGTCTGGGGCTCCATGCATACATGTCTTGACCTCAATTATGTTGTGATCTGAGTATATTGTTTTTAATATGGTGACATTTCTTATCAGATCATCATTGTTAGTGAAGATGAGGTCTAGTGTATTCTCCAGTCTAGTAGGCTCTATTATTTGCTGGTTTAAATTGAATTTTGTGCAGAGATTTAAAAGCTCGTGTGAGTGTGAGTTTTCATCAGAGCTGCCTCCTGGTGTTATTACTGCAACAATATTATTTGCTATATTCCTCCATTTTAGGTGCCTTAAGTTGAAATCCCCCAGGAGCAAGATGTTGGGTGCAGGAACTGGAAGATTTTCCAGACAGTGGTCAATTTTTAACAGCTGTTCCTGGAATTGCTGGGATGTTGCATCCGGAGGCTTGTAGACTACCACAATGACTAGGTTTTGGTTCTCGACCTTTACTGCTAAAACTTCCACTACATCATTTGAGGCATATAGCAGTTCTGTGCAAACAAGTGACTCTGCAATGTACAGGCCAACCCCCCCCTCCCCTTTTTGCCTGTTCACTCTGTCACATCTGTATAGGTTGTAACCTGGGATCCATATTTCGTTGTCCAAGTGATCCTTTATGTGGGTCTCAGTGAAAGCCGCGAACATTGCCTTTGCCTCTGCAAGCAGTCCACGGATGAAAGGTATTTTGTTGTTTGTTGCTGGCTTCAGACCCTGTATATTTGCAAAGAAGAATGTCATCGGACTGGTGGTATTGTTGGTACTGGGGGGGATTTTTTTCCGGCATCAGATATATCTTCTTCACCCCAAAGAATATATTCCAAGTACTCCTAACACATGCCCTTGTTACCCAGCAGTAAATGTTAATCGACGTTGAGTCCTATCCGTATGAGGTCCTAAAGAGGACCTTAATGGAATAAGCCCCATTGCTTGTCTTGGGCTATTTTGAATAACTATCCTTCCTCCCTTACTGTGTGTGTATGTATTCAGATGTGTGGGATTACATATTTCTAACAAGTAAAACAACGCCAATAATGATACTTTTCAAATGACTTGTGCTCTCACAATTTGAATATTCGTGTGTGCTCACAGAGCGTTTGAAAGCAGACGAGATGATGGTGGTGGAAAATGTACGGAAACTCTATACTGCTTCAGTGCACTTCAATTCTTTTCTCTGGGAGAGAAGAGAAGGATACCTGATGATATATACTTGTAAGATGCCTGAGGGACTGATCCCTGACCAGTACACATGCTATAAAAACTTACCCTGTGAAGAACAGGGGAACCATGAGTACAATTAGAGACTATTATTATCCCTGGGCAAGACTTTTCAAGTCTTGCCCAGAGGTATAAAAAATGCTGTCGGAATAAACATAAAAATATACAAAAAGACGCTGGACAGCTACCTTGTACAGGTGCCGGATCTGTCAGTTTGTGATGGCTATGTAGGCTTCTGGGCATCTACACAACGCTTCTGGGCCGCTACAACAAACAGCCTAGGTGACTAGGTGGTCACCAGGAAGCCTTGGCCCCAGGCTGCGCGGGTGAAGGAGCCCACGAAACCGGTTACGGGTAAATACAGGTAGAAAGGTAGTGTTCTTTTTTATACATTTAGCTCTTGGTTTCCATTCCAACAGTTTAACACGATTTGTGAAGGTGGTAGAATTACGGACAAAATGTTTGGTAAATGGACACAGATGTAACTAATGTGACATTTATTGTGTTTCGCTCTCCAGGATCTTCGTCAAGCAGTAACAGCTTGACAAAGATGCTGGAGAGCGAAATGTTGCCACAATAAATGTCACAGTAGTTTCATTTGTGTCCATTTACCTAACATGATTTGTGAAGGAATATTTTCTAATATACTTTGGAGTCGGTTCTTTTCGTTGTTAACAGTTGCCATAATATCTTAGCTGCATTATCAACTTTTTATGACCTGCCTGAGGAAAGGAAATTTGTTCATTATAGAATGTCCAATGTTATTTGTTTATTAAATCTTTAAAGAACTACATATATAACCAATATCGCCATTTTAGTGTGTGTGTGTGTGTGTTTGTGTGTTTGTGTGTTTGTGTGTGTGTGTGTGTGTTTGTGTGTGTGTGTGTGTGTGTTTGCGAGTGCTCAAGAACATTGCGTGTTGTCATTGTCCGAGAGTGTTGACAGATAAAACAAGTAATGGTGAAATCTTGTGTGCAAGGTCATGGTTACTTCGTGTTTCGTGACGTCATTATATTATATATGTATACAGATAGAGTTATCTTATCTCATCTGGAGGTTCTGTGAACCTCGTCATTATATCTGAGTATGAAAATAGGAAATATGGAATGAGCTAGAAAATGTAATGTTTATCTGCGTAATAGTTATCGATTCTATAGAGTGCTATGCAGTTAATGACATTTTGATGTTTAATATTGGGAAGGAGGGAAGGAGAGTGTTCAGGTACATCCGTGTTAGAACACAGTGTTCAGGTGCCAAATGTTGAACTTGACAAGTTTCGTAAAGAACGTAGTTTATAACTGTTCTTTTTTAGTGACAGGTGGTCAGATATCCCATTCAGATTAGTGAAGGAAATAAAAACTGGAATTGATTATAACATACACTCAACCCACTGAATAGAGTGGAAGGTTAATGTGAGGGACTAAGGAATAATAATATTAGATCCTCTCACAAAAGTGTTTTACTCTCACAAAAGCAAAAGAATGATTGGATAGATAACTAGACCTCTTCAACGGGGGCTCCTTGGCGTGGTGAAGAGGCTCTTGGTCTGAGGAATTAGACCCGTTGGTCTCCTTCCTCAGACCGAACCTAATTACCCCCCAATCCCCCCTTCCCTATCCCATCCTCCCCATCCTCCTTTTTTCCTTTCCTCCTCCTCCTCCTCCCCACCCCTCCCTTTTGCCTTTCCTCTTTTTGGCCTTTGGGATTTTTCCCACAGGCATGCTAGTTCCTGGGTAGGGGGAAGGGTACCGGGGTCCATCCCATTCCATTGGGGTTCTTGGGGGTGGTGTAGTTTGCTGTGGAATCTGGATCGCCTTGGGATACCCCAATCCCTCTATGGAAAAGAGGGGTGGCTTTGGGTGTCTTTCGGGCGACGGATTCCGGGGGTGGTGGCCAAAGAAGATATGCTTTGTGGCGGATATCCGGCCGCCCTCTCTTTTGTCCACCGAGGTAGCTCGGCAGATGTGAGGTTGCTAGCCCCGATTGCTGGTTTACTGGCATAAAGGGTAGGGTATGGCATGGGTTCCATACGCATCTGCCTGGGCTACTTGCAGTGCTGAGGTCCTCTTGGGCGCTGAAGGAGATTTCTGACCCTTTCTTTCCTCCTAGGAACTATCCCTCCCCAGTCCCCCCTTTTTTTATTCTTTTTTATTTATTATTTTCTTTTCTTCCTTTTTTTTCTTAAAAACAAAAAGAAGTAACCTAACCATGGAGGACCCAATCCATGACCCTGCTACCCCCGGGCCCCTTCTCGTTACCGCACCCCATTCTGACCCCGCCTCGTCTTTTGACCACTCTTAAGGCCCCTGTACCTCTTGCTGGTGCTGTTTCATCACCCGCTTCAGGTGCCGGGGTTTCGACTGACTCCTTTGATTTGTCTGACCTCCACTCTCCTTTGACTATGCTTCCGGCCTCTTCCTCTACGGTGCGGCAATTTTTGAATCGCCAGCCCATCCCACCAACTCCGGTCCTACTCCTAAACGCCAACGACAATTACCTGATGATACTTCTTTGCCACCTTCTCATTCTACTCAGAAAAGACCGACACGTTGTGCTCTCCCTTTCCACGCTCAGTTTCAGAATGCAAATGGATTAAATTCTTTACGACCGACTTCCTCTATTGCCTATCTTTCCAACCATAGTATTGGTAAGGCGCTCCTATGCCATGTTGGTAGAGATATTTCCTTTCATGCTCTCAAGAGCGGTACCCGCATCATCACTGTCCAGAATGCCACCCAAGCTTGTGATCTTTCTCTTTCATATATCAATGCTATTCCTGTCACCATCGAAAAACATCATTCTCTCAATTCTTGTAGTGGTACTGTTATTCTGCCCCATACCATAATCCAACAGAATTTCCAGACATGTGGCAATGACATTCTTGAACAGCTGGAACTCCAAGATCTCCCAATCCTCAAAGTAGACACGTCCTTCCTACCCGCGGGTGGAGACGTTACCCTTGCAATGTAGCTCGATTAACTTTCGACAGCCGTGGACTCCCACCCTCTGTTTATGTAGCAGGACATCATTTACACGTTCGAAAAGTGATCCCTACACTGCAACAGTGTAGAAACTGCTGGCGATTTGGTCACCCTGCAAAATATTGCAGATCTATAGCAGAATGCCCAGTCTGTGGTGCTGATGACCATTCTATACGTCTTGTAGTCGACCTCCCTCTTGCCTTAATTGTCATGAGGCTCACCCTTCTTACTCTCACCGATGCCAGGTCTACTTAAATGAGCGAAATTCGTTGCCTCAAAGAAGCTGAAGGTCTCCCTTATTCTGTAGCAGTTTTTCAACTGCGCCTCCAAGGGAGACTGCCCCGTATTCTCGTGTTTCTAAACGTCCCCCCACTTCTGCAGTCCCATCTTCTGCAACTTCCTCTGTGGTTACCCCTCCCATAGTCACTTCTGTCTCTAATTCTTTTGCTGTCCTGGGCTCAGAAGTCCCTACTTCAACACCTCAGTCTGTTCTCCCTCACAAGCCCCGGTATCAACAAGACTTCGTACGACACCTCCTCCCAATCATCCCTCTACTTCTCAGTAGTCCAAAAAATCTCCATTGCTCAAATCTCCTTTAACCCCTCCTTCACTTCTTCCACCTCCAAATTTTACCTTCCCAGTCTCTGTACCTAGTTCTTCCCCTCTCACTGGCTCTGTTACAAGTGTGGAGGTTCACCCTCCTCCTCGTGCTGTGCCTTCCTCCTCTGTCCCCTCTCCAGTTTCTTCCTCTTCTGCCACCTCCCAGGTTTCTGCCTCTTCAGTCCCCTCCCACACTTCTCCAGTTCCCTCCACCCTTTCGTCCACCCCTACTTTGGTACAGTCCATTATGGCTCCAATCTTTACTCACCCTCCTCCTTCCATCTCCAATATTGTCTCCCATGCGATGTCTTTGAATTCTGAAACACTTGAAGCTATATCTGAATATATTGCAGAGGCCAAACCATCAATGGACATTGATCCACCCCCTGTTCCTTCTCTTTCCTCTCCTCCATCTATGCAACTCCTTTCTTCACAGCACACCATTCCTTCACTGCTTGAATGTTTTCCGCTACCACTGCATGTGGATTTTTCTAACCTCTCTAGTCCGTAGGTACCCTTACCTGCGATTTTTTGGTATCTTTATCGTTGCCAATCATGGCCTATTTACAGTGGAATATACGCGGCCTCAGGGGTAATCGAGGTGAGCTTCAAATGTTGCTCTCCCAGTTTTCCCCTGTTGGTGTTTGCTTACAAGAACCAAAATTACACTCTGCAGTTATCTATCCCATCTCAGGCTATAATTTATTGTATTCTTCGGATCCTTTTAGTGATGGGACCTTTAATGAAAGTGCCCTTCTTCTACGCACTGATATTCTGTATCATCAGCTATTTGTTCATACTTTGCTGCATTACACAGCAGCCCGTATTCACTTGCATAGGTGGTATACACTCTGTTCTTTGTATCTCTCTCCATCTCAAGTATTATCTATCCCAGATATTGCCTTTCTTGTTTTGTCCTTACTGCCACCGCTTCTGTTACTTGGCAATTTTAATGCCCATCATTTCCTCTGGGGGGTCTCACTGTGATTCCGGTGGCATTCAGTTGGAGGCTTTTCTTGCTTCCCACCCCCTCCATTTTTTTAAATACAGGTACTCCAACCCATTTTGATTCTCATACTCATACTCTCTCTTGCATTGATCTCTCAGTCTGCTCTTCTCTACCACACTAGACTTCACCTGATCTGTTCTCCCGGACTTACATGACAGCGATCATTTCAATCATTCTTACTTCTCCTTCATATTCACCACCTCTCCGAAGCGTACGCTGGCAGTTTGATCAGGCAAATTGGGACCTTTACTCACAACTAACTACTTTTAGTGAGGTTCCTCCTCCATTGATGAGCTTTTACACCTCTTCTCATCCTCTGTTTTAACAGCAACTTCTCATTCTATACCCCAAACCTTGGGCAGGCATTCTCAGAAGTGCGTGCCTTGAAACGCCGTGCGTGGGGCAGGTACCAGTACAATAGAACCGCTGAGAAACTTCTTGAGTTTAAGCAGAAGCGTGCGCTCGCCATGTCATTCGTGATGCTATATGCACTTGCTGGCGAGATTATGTTTCCACCATCACCTCTGCTTCCTTTATGAGTGCAGTCTGGAAAAAAGTGCAGAAATAGAGTGGTAAATACTCTCCTGACCTGGCTCCTGTTCTGTGGGTTACCAGTGTTGATATAGCAAACCCTCTTGATGTTGCCATTGAAATTGGCAATCATCTGGTCCATATTTCTCAGGGGCTCCATCTATGCCCCTCGTTTCTTTCCTCAAAGTCTGCCAGAGAGTTAGCACCCTTGGACTTTTCTTTCTTCAAAGAAGAACCGTATAATGTGCCTTTTACACTTTTAAGAACTAGAGGCAACACTCTCAGCTTGCCGATCATCGGCAGCTGGGCCTGACGACATTCATATTTGGATGTTACAACATATACATAAGTCAGCCCTTGCAGTCCTCTTACACCTCTTCAACCTTATTTGGTCACAAGGAGTACTTCCCCAGCTGTGGAAATCTGCCATTGTTCTCCCATTCCGCAAACCGGGTACTACGGGACATGATGCCTCCCACTATCGTCCCATTGCTCTTACCAGTGCAGTTTGCAAAGTGATGAAACGCCTGGTAAATCGACATTTAATGTGGTATTTAGAGACAACAGTCTCTCCACTAGTCAATATGGCTTTCGTAAGGGCCATTCTACCATAGACCCCTTACTACGCTTAGATATGTATGTTCGTAATGCCTTTGCGAATAACCACTCAGTTATTGCCATATTTTTTGACCTTGAGAAGGCATATGACACAATTTGGAGGTATAATACTTTGGCCCAAGCCCACTCCTTAGGCCTCCGAGGCAATCTACCATCCTTCCTTAAGAACTTTTTAACTGACAGACATTTCTGTGTTCGGGTTAATGATGTGCTCTCCTCCGACTTTGTCCAAGCTGAAGGTGTCCCCCAGGGATGTGTTCTGAGCACAAGACTTTTTCTCCTTGCTATAAATGATTTGGCCTCTAGTCTTCCATCCAATTTTGGTCGTCACTCTATGTTGATGACTTCGCTATTGCTTGTGCAGGTGCTGTCACCTCATTACAGTTTCTCTCCAGCATGTGGTCGACCGTGTTTCTAATTTGTACACCACGCATGAGTTTAAATTTTCCAGTACCAAAACTCACCAAATTACTTTCACTAGATGCTCTGTCATTTTCAATCATCCTTTGTACCTTTATGGCTCACCTATATCTGAACGTAATACAGTCAGTTTTCTAGGCCTTCTCTTTGACCGTAGTTTTCTAGGCCTTCTCTTTGACCGTAGGTTATCCTGGAAACCTCACATTACCTCTCTGAAGGCAACTTCTCACAGCCGGCTGAACCTTCTTAAAACCCTTGCTCATCTTTCATGAGGAGCTGATCGTCGAACTCTCCTTCGCCTACATTCAGCCCTCATTTTATCGAAACTCGAATATGGTGACCAGATCTATTCAGCGGCCTCTCCTGCTACTCTCTAGCCTTAATTCCATCCATCATCAGGGATTACGTATATGCCTTAGTGCTTTTCGCTCTTTCCCTGTCGAGAGCCTCTATGCAGAAGCGAGTGTTCCATCCTTGTCCGATTGCCGTGATGCCCATTGCCTTCGCTACTATGTACGCTCTACGCTCTCATGATCTCCGCAAACCTTCCATTTATAGGAAGACATTATTTGTTCGCTGCACCTGTTTGCTCCGTCCCTTTTCTTTTCGCCTACATTCACTTTTTTCTTCCCTTCAGTTGCCACCTTTCTATGTTCATGTAGCATCTCACTTTTCCCTACCCCCCTGGGAAGTTCCAGCTGTTCGAGTCTGTTCTTTCTCACTCCCTTGCTCAAAAGCCCAACTGCCTACAGTAGCTTCCGGCTCTCTTTTTCTTTTCCACTCTTTCTCATGCCATCGCAGTGTACAAAGATGGCTCTAAGTCTTCTGACTGTGTCCGATTCGCAGCAGCATTTCCAGACAGCGTCGTGCAAGGGCATTTGCTGTCTTTGGCTAGCATTTTTACTGCTGAATTGTATGCCATTCTTGCAGCACTTATCCGTATTGCACATATGCCTGTGTCATCATTTGTGGTTGTTTCAGACTCCCTTAGTGCTTTGCAGGCTATACAAAAATTTGATACACCTCACCCACTAGTTGTCCGTATCCAACTTTGGTTACGCGGTATCTCTACCAAGCATAAAGATATTGTTTTTTGTTGGGTCCCTGGTCATGTTGACGTACAGGGCAATGAACAGGCAGACACTGCTGCGCGGTCAGCAGTACATGACCTTCCAGTTTCATATAGAGGTGTTCCGTTCATGGACTATTTTGCTGTTATAGCTACTCACCTTCGCACCCATTGGCAACAACGTTGGTCTGCTCTGCTCAATAACAAACTTCATTCTATTAAACCGAGTATACTGGCCGTCTTCTTGTCAGTGTTGAGGTTGGGAGACTACTCTCTCCCGCCTTCGCATTGGCCACACTGGTCTTACTCATGGATATCTCATGGAGAGGCGCCCTGCTCCTCTCTGTGAGAATTGTCAGGTTCCAGTATCGGTCAGCCACATTCTGTTAGACTGCCCACTCTATCAGTGAGCATGCAGAATTTACCTCCAACGTCGTCTTCGCTCTGCTGCTCTCTCTTTACCTTCCCTTCTTGCTGATGGACCCTCCTTTCATCCAGACTCTCTTATTGACTTTTTGACAACAACTGACTTATTCCACAAACTCTGATGATGATTCCTTTAGCACTCCCCTCAGCCCTTTCTACCTCAGTCTCTTGCTACCCTCTACCCCTGCACTATCCCCTGCCCAGATGTTTTGTGTAACCTACCAATCATCCCTCCCCCCTTTTGCCGCCCGATACCCTCGCTTCCTTCCCTGCCCTGCAGCGCTGTATAACCCTTGTGGTTTAGCTCTTCTTTTTGATAATAATAATAATAATAATAATAGATAACTAGAACCTTTAGAGCAAGAGATAGCAAGCCCGTGATGATACTCTTTTTTAAGTTACTTGTTTTCTAGATTTGAATATTGCATTGCACTTAGTTGAAATTTTTAAGGCAGACGAAATCGCATATCAGGGAAATGTGTAGAGAATTTTGCGTAAATCATTGGTGAAGCTTAAATTTTCTTCAGGTGTACTCCTGAATAAGTAAAATTTGCAATTTTGACTTAAATAGCAACGCTCTTCTTGCCGAATAAGGCAAGTGAAAATTTGTGTATGCAATAATTTCACAAAAATCATTCGGAACCTAATGAAAAAATTATATTTCATTGTGTTTGTTTATTATTAAATTATTGTAAACTTACCTAAAATATATTTAGTTGGATGAGGCTCAGTTAAATTGCGCTTGGTAGAATAAGGTTAGGTAAGTTTTCTAAGGCTCTTTTGATTCAAAATTATTAATTTTTGCATTAACATAAATGGAAAAAATATATCTTTAAACGTATAAGAGAAATTTTCAGAACGGACTTAATTTTAAACACGTTCTTTCTGACCAATTTTTACCTATTCGGCACGACACACGCAAACACACACACACACACACACACACACACACACACACACACACACGTGTGTGTGTGTGTGTGCATTTGTTTTACATGATGGTAGGATTGCTGGTCTTTTTTTTTTTGTCTCATAATCATGCAAGATTTCGGGTACATCTTGCTACTTCTGCTTATACTTAGGTCACACTACACATACTTCATGTACAAACATATATATATATATATATATATATATATATATATATATATATATATATATATATATATATATATATATAATGTGTGTGTGTGTGTGTGTGTGTGTGTGTGTGCAAAACAACCACTGTGAAAGAATAGAGAAATTCCAAGCGCTTTCGTTACTACTCACATTATGAAGGAACAATGAAAGTTAAGCATCAAAGGAAGGTATATAAAGGGGTAGCCCACACCTCACTATCAGATCCCACAACAAAGAAACACCTGGCCCGGTGGTCTGGTGGCTAAAGCTCCCGCTTCACACATGGAGAGCCCGGGTTCGATTCCCGGCGGGTGGAAACATTTCGACACGTTTCCTTACACCTGTTGTCCTGTTCACCTAGCAGCAAATAGGTACCTGGGTGTTAGTCGACTGGTGTGGGTCGCATCCTGGGGGACAAGATTGAGGACCCCAATGGAAATAAGTTAGACAGTCCTCGATGACGCACTGACTTTCTTGGGTTATCCTGGGTGGCTAACCCTCCGGGGTTAAAAATCCGAACGAAATCTTATCTTATCTTATCTTACCTGACGCGAGACAGCAGGCCCGCCGGCCGAACTAGACAGGTCCTTCACACAACCCACCAACAAACTATTCTACCCAAGAAATAAGATATTTAAAAAATCATTATTTGTCCAATGTATTATTAAATTCTTCCCAAATTCTATTAATTATAAATGGATCTAATTTATATAAACCAAAGGAAATATTCATATTATTGTCAAAACTGCTTTTTATGAAACAAGATTCAATTATATTCCTGTCGACCATGGACTTGATACTACTTTCTCAACTTTTTGAAAATCAATTGGATGGTTAAAATCTCTTATGTGAATATATAGAGCATTGGAATCTTGTCCAGTTCTAATGCTATATTTATGTTGTTTTAATCTTAGTTCGAGATTTTTACCAGTTCGACCGTAATAAACTTTATCGCAAATTTTACAAGGAATCTTATAGACGCATCCATCAGCATTTTGGGGGTAATTCTTTATCAGAAGTTTTTTTTACTGTATCAAGATTTTTGAATACAACTTTAATATTAAAAGTCTTAAGAAGAGAAGGCATATCAACCAAGTTTTCATGGTAAGGGAGAACCAACATATTTTTAGATGAATAAGGCTGGTTGTTCCTTTTTGGATTGTAAAAAGTAATTCTAGCAACTTTAAAAGATTTATCAATTATATTTCTTGAGTATTACAAATCATTACCTATTTCATAAATTTTGGATATTTCCTCATCTATGAACTCTAGACTACAAATTCGTAAAGCTCTCAAAAACATTGGTGAGAAAACAGACAGTTTGACTCTATCTTGATGCGAGGAATAATAGTGGACATAGGAACAGTTATTTGTAGGTTTTCTGTAAATTTTAAATTTGAATTCATTATTACCCTTAATAATTAAAACATCTAGAAAAGGCAATGAGTTATTTTCTTCAAATTCAACAGTAAAATTTATAGAATGGGATAAGCTATTTAATTTGCCAAGGAAATGGTGTATATCTACAATTTTGGGAATAAGACACAAAATATCATCAACATATCTGAACCATTTAGCTCTATTAGGGAGGATTGTGTTAAGCAGCCTTGTTTCATGGAATTTTTTGAAACAAGGTAGTGTGAAGGACCTGTCTAGTTCGGCCGGCGGGCCTGCTGTCTCGCGTCAGGTATTTCTTTGTTGTGGGATCTGATAGTGAAGTGTGGGCTACCCCTTTATATAATTTCCTTTGATGCTTTACTTTCATTGTTCCTTGATAATGTGAGTAGTCACGAAAGCGCTTGGAATTTCTCTATTCTTTCACAGTGGTTGTTTTGCATATTCTGAAATCACCTGTTTACTGTGATCTTATTGTATATATATATATATATATATATATATATATATATATATATATATATTATTATCACACTGGCCGATTCCCACCAAGGCAGGGTGGCCCGAAAAAGAAAAACTTTCATCATCCACTCCATCACTGTCTTGCCAGAAGGGTGCTTTACACTACAGTTTTTAAACTGCAACATTAACACCCCTCCTTCAGAATGCAGGCACTGTACTTCCCATCTCCAGGACTCAAGTCCGGCCTGCCGGTTTCCCTGAACCCCTTCATAAATGTTACTTTGCTCACACTCCAACAGCACATCAAGTATTAAAAACCATTTGTCTCCATTCACTCCTATCAAACACGCTCACGCATGCCTGCTGGAAGTCCAAGCCCCTCGCACACAAAACCTCCTTTACCCCCTCCCTCCAACCTTTCCTAGGCCGACCCCTACCCCGCCTTCCTTCCACTACAGACTGATACACTCTTGAAGTCATTCTGTTTCGCTCCATTCTCTCTACATGTCCGAACCACCTCAGCAACCCTTCCTCAGCCCTCTGGACAACAGTTTTGGTAATCCCGCACCTCCTCCTAACTTCCTATTATATATATATATATATATATATATATATATATATATATATATATATATATATATATATATATATATATACACACACCTCCCTCTGGGTTTTATTATAATTTCTTACTAGTTCTTGTTCTTCTTTATTTCCTCTTATCTCCATTGGGAAGTGGAGCAGAATTCTTCCTCCACAAGCCATGCGTGTCATAAGAGGGGACTAAAATGCCGAGAGCAAGGGGCTTCGGTGGGATACAACCGGTTTGTTGAAAGTATATATATATATATATATATATATATATATATATATATATATATATATATATATATATATATATATATATAACTTACCTAACCTTATTATAACAAGCGCAATTTATTTTCGCCTAACCGAACTATATATATATATATATATATATATATATATATATATATATATATATATATATATATATATATATATATATATATATATATATAAAATGTCGTGCCGAATAGGCAGAACTTGCCATCTTGGCTTAAATAGCAACGCTCATCTTGCCATATAGGACAAGCGAAAATTTGTGTATGCAATAATTTCGCCAAAATCATTCTGAACCTAACGAAAAAAAGATATTTCACTGTTTGTTTAGTATTAAATTATTGTAAACAAATCTAAAATGTATATAGTTGAGTTAGGCTAAAATAAATTGTTCTTGTTATAATAAGGTTAGGTAAGTTTTCTAAGATTCCTTTGGTGCAAAATTAAAAAAATTTTCATTAACATTAATGAAAAAAATATATCTTTAAACGTATAAGAGAAATTTTTAGAAAGGACTTAATTTTAAATAAGTTTTGCTAATTGACCAGTTTTACCTATTCGGCACGACATGTTATTATAAAATGAGAAATCACGAAAGCGCTTGGAAGTTCAATATTTTCTGACAGTGGTTGTTGTGCATATTGTGATATCACCTGTTTACTGTGATGTTATTGCCTATATAACATTATTAATAGTTGGTGGGATCATCGCCTCAGCGACCGAGTTTCACACCAGCTCCACCATATTGGCAAAACAATATTACACAAATGAAAATATTAAGAAACACAGGAAAAATCAAGATAATCATACTGTGTGTAAGTAGAAATTTGCAAGATTTATCAGTCATCGTACTTATTTGTGAGACAAATGACTAGCAATGCTGCCAGAGTGCATATTGTTTAACAGGCTTCCAGTAATGTTAACGAGGTGTTGTAGATTGTTATGCGGGTGGGAGGAGGCAAGTGACACACTCACCAAGAGTCATGTATACTACTGACACTTTCAGGAAGTGAGAAATAGCAATCAAGGAAAGTGAACCACATGAAGGTTAGATTGAGTTTGTGGGCGGCCGCCCTCCAACCTTCACTCAGTCCGCCCTCCAACCTTCACTCAGTCCGCCCTCCAACCTTCACTCAGTCCGCCCTCCAACCTTCACTCAGTCCGCCCTCCAACCTTCACTCAGTCCGCCCTCCAACCTTGCCACCCATTCTTATAATTTGCTTTATCTTGTACTATATGACGTAATTATGTCAAATTGTTACACTAAAACGACTAAACTGTGTATAAGATTATATTATAGTCTCCTAGTCCTCGGAGGTGAGCTGCAACTGTAGGAGTTAACAGAGATTTTGTGGAACATCTGGTCGTAGTGTGTTGTGAAACCCATGTGAGGTTACTGACACGCTCAGCTTGTAGTAGTACTTACATGTTGACCTTATACGGTGTCCTACACGGTACCTCTGAATGTTGACCTCACATGGTGTCCTACACGGTACCTCTGAATGTTGACCTCACATGGTGTCCTACACGGTACCTCTGAATGTTGACCCCACACGGTGTCCTACACGGTACCTCTGAATGTTGACCCCATACGGTCTCTTACACGGTACCTCTGAATGTTGACCTCACATAGTGCCCTACACGGTACCTCTGATTGTTGACCCCACACGGTGTCTTACACGGTACCTCTGAATGTTGACCCCACACGGTGTCTTACACGGTACCTCTGAATGTTGACCCCATACGGTGTCTTACACGGTACCTCTGAATGTTGACCCCATACGGTGTCTTACACGGTACCTCTGAATGTTGACCCCACACGGTGTCTTACACGGTACCTGTGAATGTTGGCCTCACATGGTGCCCTACACGGCACCTCTGAATGTTGACCCCACACGGTGTCTTACACGGTACCTCTGAATGTTGACCCCACACGGTGTCTTACACGGTACCTCTAAATGTTGACCTCACATGGTGCCCTACACGGTACCTCTGAATGTCGACATCACACGGTGTCCTACACGGTACCTCTGAATGTTTACCTCACATGGTGCCCTACACGGTACCTCTGAATGTTGACCCCACACGGTGTCTTACACGGTACCTCTGAATGTTGACTTCACATGCTGCCCTACACAGTACCTCTGAATGTTGACCCCACACGGTGTCCTACACGGTACCTCTGAATGTTGACCCCACACGGTGTCCTACACGGTACCTCTGAATGTTGACCCTACACGGTACCTCTGAATGTTGACCCCACACGGTGTCCTACACGGTACCTCTGAATGTTGACCCCACACGGTGTCCTACACGGTACCTCTGAATGTTGACCCCACACGGTGTCTTACACGGTACCTCTGAATGTTGACCCCACACGGTGTCTTACACAGTACCTCTGAATGTTGACCTCACATGGTGCCCTACACGGTACCTCTGAATGTTGACCCAACACGGTACCTCTGAATGTTGACCCCACACTGTGTCTTACACGGTACTTCTGAATGTTGACCTCACATGGTGTCCTACACGGTACCTCTGAATGTTGACCTCACATGGTGTCCTACACGGTACCTCTGAATGTTGACCCTACATGGTACTTCTGAATGTTGACCCCACATTGTGTCCTACACGGTATCTCTGAATGTTGACCCCACACGGTGTCCTACACGGTACCTCTGAATGTTGACCCCACACGGTGTCCTACACCTCTGAATGTTGACCCCACACGGTGTCTTACACGGTACCTCTGAATGTTGACCTCACATGGTGTCGTACACGGTACCTCTGAATGTTGACCCCACACGGTATCCTACACGGTACCTCTGAATGTTGACCCCACACGGTGTCCTACACGGTACCTCTGAATGTTGACCCCACACGGTGTCTTTCACGTTACCTCTGAATGTTGACCTCACATGGTGTCCTA
Source organism: Cherax quadricarinatus (assembly GCF_038502225.1). NCBI lineage: Eukaryota > Metazoa > Arthropoda > Malacostraca > Decapoda > Parastacidae > Cherax > Cherax quadricarinatus. The sequence continues at coordinate 70,104,191 of NC_091295.1, read as the reverse complement.
CACGGTACCTCTGAATGTTGACCCCACACGGTGTCTTTCACGTTACCTCTGAATGTTGACCCCACACGGTGTCCTACACGGTACCTCTGAATGTTGACCCCACACAGTGTCCTACACGGTACCTCTGAATGTTGACCCCACACGGTGTCTTACACGGTACCTCTGAATGTTGACCTCACATGGTGCCCTACACGGTACCTCTGAATGTTGACCTCACATGGTGCCCTACACGGTACCTCTGAATGTTGACCCCACACGGTGTCCTACACGGTACCTCTGAATGTTGACCCCACACGGTGTCTTACACGGTACCTCTGAATGTTGACCTCACATGGTGCCCTACACGGTACCTCTGAATGTTGACCCCACACGGTGTCCTACACTGTACCTCTGAATGTTGACCCCACACGGTGTCCTACACCGTACCTCTGAATGTTTACCTCACGTGGTACCCTACACGGTACCTCTGAATGTTGACCCCACACGGTGTCCTACACTGTACCTCTGAATGTTGACCCCACACGGTGTCCTACACCGTACCTCTGAATGTTGACCTCACATGGTGCTCTACACGGTACCTCTGAATGTTGACCCCACACGGTGTCTTTCACGTTACCTCTGAATGTTGACCTCACATGGTGCCCTACACGGTACCTCTGAATGTTGACCCCACACGGTGTCTTACACGGTACCTCTGAATGTTGACCCCACATGGTGTCTTACACGGTACCTCTGAATGTTGACCTCACATGGTGCCCTACACTGTACCTCTGAATGTTGACCCCACACGGTGTCTTACACGGTACCTCTGAATGTTTACCTCACATGGTACCCTACACGGTACCTCTGAATGTTGACCCCACACGGTGTCCTACACGGTACCTCTGAATGTTGACCTCACATGGTGTCCTACACGGTACCTCTGAATGTTGACCCCACACGGTGTCCTACACGGTACCTCTGAATGTTGACCTCACATGGTGTCCTACACGGTACCTCTGAATGTTGACTCCACACGGTGTCCTACACGGTACCTCTGAATGTTGACCCCACACGGTGTCTTACACAGTACCTCTGAATGTTGACCTCACATGGTGCCCTACACGGTACCTCTGAATGTTTACCTCACATGGTACCCTACACGGTACCTCTGAATGTTGACCCCACACGGTGTCTTACACAGTACCTCTGAATGTTGACCTCACATGGTGCCCTACTCGGTACCTCTGAATGTTGACCCCACATGGTGTCCTACGTGGTACCTTTGAATGTTGGCCCCACACGGTGTCCTACACGGTACCTCTGAATGTTGACCCCACACGGTGTCCTGCACGGTACCTCTGAATGTTGACCCCACACGGTGTCCTACACGGTACCTCTGAATGTTGACCCCACACGGTGTCTTACACGGTACCTCTGAATGTTGACCTCACATAGTGCCCTACACGGTACCTCTGAATGTTGACCCCACACGGTGTCTTACACGGTACCTCTGAATGTTGACCCCACATGGTGTCCTACGTGGTACCTTTGAATGTTGGCCCCACACGGTGTCCTACACGGTACCTCTGAATGTTGACCCCACACGGTGTCCTGCACGGTACCTCTGAATGTTGACCCCACACGGTGTCCTGCACGGTACCTCTGAATGTTAACCCCACACGGTGTCCTACACGGTACCTCCGAATGTTGGCCCCACACGGTGTCCTACACGGTACCTCTGAATGTTGACCCCACATGGTGTCCTACACGGTACCTCTGAATGTTGACCCCACACGGTGTCCTGCATGGTACCTCTGAATGTTGACCCCACACGGTGTCCTACACGGTACCTCTGAATGTTGACCCCACACGGTGTCCTGCATGGTACCTCTGAATGTTGACCCCACACGGTGTCCTACACGGTACCTCTGAATGTTGACCCCACACGGTGTCCTGTATGGTACCTCTGAATGTTGACCCCACACGGTGTCCTACACGGTACCTCTGAATGTTAACCCCACACGACGACCTGCATGGTACCTCTGAATGTTGACCCCACACGGTGTCCTACACGGCACCTCTGAATGTTGATCCCACACGGTGTCCTACACGGTACCTCTGAATGTTGCCCTCACTCGGTGATTTACATGGAAACCCGCCTAGTTTTTAAGTGGTGTTCCCGTGTCCACCATGGTCACATCCGCGGTTAGCTTGTCCATTGAGTGTATCATCATTGAACCCAGATTCGCCTCAGGGGCTATTTTTCCTGACGAAAATACTGACGGTGAGAATGGTGAATGGATAAGTGAGCTCTGGTGTAGCTGCAGACGTGGCACTATCCGCTAGTTAGTCTAGCACTGTGACGGTCTGGTTCTCTAAGTACCTACTGACACTGTATGTGTTTGTCTTGCAACAGCTGATGGAAAAGTGTTCCAGAGTATTAAAGTATCACAGCTAAGAAAAATTACACTGTGTTTTATCTGTGTAGAGCTTTATCAATGAATATGATTAAACTACACAGAGCGAAACGTTGTTCCTATAAATGCTTAATCTGCAACTTGTTTTTTCTTCAATATCGTGAGTAATGCACATGGCAGAGAACGACCTAGCTCTCTAAACTGCATTTGAAGGTGAAATTTGAACGCAATCCTGTTATTTTATAAGTTAAAAACTTGATATTTCGAAATATTTTCAATTCTTGGAAGTTTTTCAAGCATTTATTAAAATCGTCAACTTCCTTGCCATGTAGGCACAAGTTTGGGACCAGTAATAAACCTTCCTTGCCATGCAGGCACAAGTTTGGGACCAGTAATAAACCTTCCTTGCCATGCAGGCACAAGTTTGGGACCAGTAATAAACCTTCCTTGCCATGCAGGCACAAGTTTGGGACCAGTAATAAACCTTGCCATACAGGCACAAGTTTGGGACCAGTAATAAACCTTGTCATACAGGCACAAGTTTGGGACCAGTAATAAACCTTCCTTGCCATGTAGGCACAAGTTTGGGACCAGTAATAAACCTTCCTTGCCATGTAGGCACAAGTTTGGGACCAGTAATAAACCTTCCTTGCCATGTAGGCACAAGTTTGGGACCAGTAATAAACCTTCCTTGCCATGTAGGCACAAGTTTGGGACCAGTAATAAACCTTCCTTGCCATGTAGGCACAAGTTTGGGACCAGTAATAAACCTTCCTTGCCATGTAGGCACAAGTTTGGGACCAGTAATAAACCTTCCTTGCCATGTAGGCACAAGTTTGGGACCAGTAATAAACCTTCCTTGCCATGAAGGCACAAGTTTGGGACCAGTAATAAACTTTGCCATGTAGGCACAAGTTTGGGACCAGTAATAAACCTTCCTTGCCATGCAGGCACAAGTTTGGGACCAGTAATAAACCTTGCCATACAGGCACAAGTTTGGGACCAGTAATAAACCTTGCCATACAGGCACAAGTTTGGGACCAGTAATAAACCTTCCTTGCCATACAGGCACAAGTTTGGGACCAGTAATAAACCTTGCCATGAAGGCACAAGTTTGGGACCAGTAATAAACTTTGCCATGTAGGCACAAGTTTGGGACCAGTAATAAACCTTCCTTGCCATGCAGGCACAAGTTTGGGACCAGTAATAAACCTTCCTTGCCATACAGGCACAAGTTTGGGACCAGTAATAAACCTTCCTTGTCATACAGGCACAAGTTTGGGACCAGTAATAAACCTTGTCATGTAGGCACAAGTTTGGGACCAGTAATAAACCTTCCTTGCCATGCAGGCACAAGTTTGGGACCAGTAATAAACCTTGCCATGCAGGCACAAGTTTGGGACCAGTAATAAACCTTGTCATACAGGCACAAGTTTGGGACCAGTAATAAACCTTCCTTGCCATACAGGCACAAGTTTGGGACCAGTAATAAACCTTCCTTGCCATGCAGGCACAAGTTTGGGACCAGTAATAAACCTTGCCATGCAGGCACAAGTTTGGGACCAGTAATAAACCTTCCTTGCCATGTAGGCACAAGTTTGGGACCAGTAATAAACCTTCCTTGCCATGTAGGCACAAGTTTGGGACCAGTAATAAACCTTCCTTGCCATGTAGGCACAAGTTTGGGACCAGTAATAAACCTTCCTTGCCATGCAGGCACAAGTTTGGGACCAGTAATAAACCTTCCTTGCCATGCAGGCACAAGTTTGGGACCAGTAATAAACCTTCCTTGTGCAGGCACAAGTTTGGGACCAGTAATAAACCTTCCTTGCCATGTAGGCACAAGTTTGGGACCAGTAATAAACCTTCCTTGCCATGCAGGCACAAGTTTGGGACCAGTAATAAACCTTGTCATACAGGCACAAGTTTGGGACCAGTAATAAACCTTCCTTGCCATGCAGGCACAAGTTTGGGACCAGTAATAAACCTTCCTTGCCATGCAGGCACAAGTTTGGGACCAGTAATAAACCTTCCTTGCCATGTAGGCACAAGTTTGGGACCAGTAATAAACCTTCCTTGCCATGCAGGCACAAGTTTGGGACCAGTAATAAACCTTCCTTGCCATGTAGGCACAAGTTTGGGACCAGTAATAAACCTTCCTTGCCATGTAGGCACAAGTTTGGGACCAGTAATAAACCTTCCTTGCCATGTAGGCACAAGTTTGGGACCAGTAATAAACCTTGCCATGTAGGCACAAGTTTGGGACCAGTAATAAACCTTCCTTGCCATGTAGGCACAAGTTTGGGACCAGTAATAAACCTTGCCATGCAGGCACAAGTTTGGGACCAGTAATAAACCTTGCCATGCAGGCACAAGTTTGGGACCAGTAATAAACCTTGCCATGCAGGCACAAGTTTGGGACCAGTAATAAACATGTAGTTTGGGACCAGTAATAAACCTTCCTTGCCATGTAGGCACAAGTTTGGGACCAGTAATAAACCTTGCCATGCAGGCACAAGTTTGGGACCAGTAATAAACCTTGCCATGCAGGCACAAGTTTGGGACCAGTAATAAACCTTCCTTGCCATGCAGGCACAAGTTTGGGACCAGTAATAAACCTTCCTTGCCATGTAGGCACAAGTTTGGGACCAGTAATAAACCTTCCTTGCCATGTAGGCACAAGTTTGGGACCAGTAATAAACCTTCCTTGCCATGTAGGCACAAGTTTGGGACCAGTAATAAACCTTCCTTGCCATGTAGGCACAAGTTTGGGACCAGTAATAAACCTTGCCATGTAGGCACAAGTTTGGGACCAGTAATAAACCTTGCCATTGGGACCAGTAATAAACCTTCCTTGCCATACAGGCACAAGTTTGGGACCAGTAATAAACCTTCCTTGCCATGTAGGCACAAGTTTGGGACCAGTAATAAACCTTCCTTGCCATGCAGGCCAGTAATAAACCTTGCCATGTAGGCACAAGTTTGGGACCAGTAATAAACCTTCCTTGCCATGTAGGCACAAGTTTGGGACCAGTAATAAACCTTGCCATGTAGGCACAAGTTTGGGACCAGTAATAAACCTTCCTTGCCATGTAGGCACAAGTTTGGGACCAGTAATAAACCTTCCTTGCCATGTAGGCACAAGTTTGGGACCAGTAATAAACCTTCCTTGCCATGCAGGCACAAGTTTGGGACCAGTAATAAACCTTCCTTGCCATGTAGGCACAAGTTTGGGACCAGTAATAAACCTTGCCATGTAGGCACAAGTTTGGGACCAGTAATAAACCTTCCTTGCTTTGGGACCAGTAATAAACCTTGCCATAGGCACAAGTTTGGGACCAGTAATAAACCTTCCTTGCCATGCAGGCACAAGTTTGGGACCAGTAATAAACCTTCCTTGCCATGTAGGCACAAGTTTGGGACCAGTAATAAACCTTCCTTGCCATGTAGGCACAAGTTTGGGACCAGTAATAAACCTTCCTTGCCATGCAGGCACAAGTTTGGGGCCTGTAATAAACCTTGCCATGTAGGCACAAGTTTGGGACCAGTAATAAACCTTCCTTGCCATGTAGGCACAAGTTTGGGACCAGTAATAAACCTTGCCATGTAGGCACAAGTTTGGGACCAGTAATAAACCTTCCTTGCCATGCAGGCACAAGTTTGGGACCAGTAATAAACCTTGCCATACAGGCACAAGTTTGGGACCAGTAATAAACCTTGCCATGCAGGCACAAGTTTGGGACCAGTAATAAACCTTCCTTGCCATACAGGCACAAGTTTGGGACCAGTAATAAACCTTGCCATGTAGGCACAAGTTTGGGACCAGTAATAAACCTTGCCATGCAGGCACAAGTTTGGGACCAGTAATAAACCTTCCTTGCCATGCAGGCACAAGTTTGGGACCAGTAATAAACCTTCCTTGCCATGTAGGCACAAGTTTGGGACCAGTAATAAACCTTGCCATGTAGGCACAAGTTTGGGACCAGTAATAAACCTTCCTTGCCATGCAGGCACAAGTTTGGGACCAGTAATAAACCTTCCTTGCCATGTAGGCACAAGTTTGGGACCAGTAATAAACCTTGCCATGCAGGCACAAGTTTGGGACCAGTAATAAACCTTGCCATGTAGGCACAAGTTTGGGACCAGTAATAAACCTTCCTTGCCATGTAGGCACAAGTTTGGGACCAGTAATAAACCTTGCCATGCAGGCACAAGTTTGGGACCAGTAATAAACCTTCCTTGCCATGCAGGCACAAGTTTGGGACCAGTAATAAACCTTGCCATGTAGGCACAAGTTTGGGACCAGTAATAAACCTTCCTTGCCATGTAGGCACAAGTTTGGGACCAGTAATAAACCTTCCTTGCCATGTAGGCACAAGTTTGGGACCAGTAATAAACCTTGCCATGCAGGTACAAGTTTGGGTCCAGTAATAAACCTTCCTTGCCATGTAGGCACAAGTTTGGGACCAGTAATGAACCTTGCCATGTAGGCACAAGTTTGGGACCAGTAATAAACCTTTGGGACCAGTAATAAACCTTCCTTGCCATGTAGGCACAAGTTTGGGACCATAATAAACCTTCCTTGCCATGTAGGCACAAGTTTGGGACCAGTAATAAACCTTGCCATGTAGGCACAAGTTTGGGACCAGTAATAAACCTTCCTTGCCATGTAGGCACAAGTTTGGGACCAGTAATAAACCTTGCCATGTAGGCACAAGTTTGGGACCAGTAATAAACCTTGCCATGTAGGCACAAGTTTGGGACCAGTAATAAACCTTGCCATGTAGGCACAAGTTTGGGACCAGTAATAAACCTTCCTTGCCATGTAGGCACAAGTTTGGGACCAGTAATAAACCTTCCTTGCCATGTAGGCACAAGTTTGGGACCAGTAATAAACCTTGCCATGTAGGCACAAGTTTGGGACCAGTAATAAACCTTGCCATGTAGGCACAAGTTTGGGACCAGTAATAAACCTTGCCATGTAGGCACAAGTTTGGGACCAGTAATAAACCTTCCTTGCCATGTAGGCACAAGTTTGGGACCAGTAATAAACCTTGCCATGTAGGCACAAGTTTGGGACCAGTAATAAACCTTGCCATGCAGGCACAAGTTTGGGACCAGTAATAAACCTTCCTTGCCATGTAGGCACAAGTTTGGGACCAGTAATAAACCTTGCCATGTAGGCACAAGTTTGGGACCAGTAATAAACCTTGCCATGTAGGCACAAGTTTGGGACCAGTAATAAACCTTGCCATGCAGGCACAAGTTTGGGACCAGTAATAAACCTTGCCATGCAGGCACAAGTTTGGGACCAGTAATAAACCTTGCCATGCAGGCACAAGTTTGGGACCAGTAATAAACCTTGCCATGTAGGCACAAGTTTGGGACCAGTAATAAACCTTGCCATGCAGGCACAAGTTTGGGACCAGTAATAAACCTTGCCATGTAGGCACAAGTTTGGGACCAGTAATAAACCTTGCCATTAATAAACCTTCCTTGCCATACAGGCACAAGTTTGGGACCAGTAATAAACCTTGCCATGTAGGCACAAGTTTGGGACCAGTAATAAACCTTCCTTGCCATGTAGGCACAAGTTTGGGACCAGTAATAAACCTTGCCATGTAGGCACAAGTTTGGGACCAGTAATAAACCTTGCCATGTAGGCACAAGTTTGGGACCAGTAATAAACCTTGCCATGTAGGCACAAGTTTGGGACCAGTAATAAACCTTCCTTGCCATACAGGCACAAGTTTGGGACCAGTAATAAACCTTCCTTGCCATGTAGGCACAAGTTTGGGACCAGTAATAAACCTTCCTTGCCATGTAGGCACAAGTTTGGGACCAGTAATAAACCTTCCTTGCCATGTAGGCACAAGTTTGGGACCAGTAATAAACCTTCCTTGCCATGTAGGCACAAGTTTGGGACCAGTAATAAACCTTCCTTGCCATGTAGGCACAAGTTTGGGACCAGTAATAAACCTTCCTTGCCATGTAGGCACAAGTTTGGGACCAGTAATAAACCTTCCTTGCCATGTAGGCACAAGTTTGGGACCAGTAATAAACCTTCCTTGCCATACAGGCACAAGTTTGGGACCAGTAATAAACCTTCCTTGCCATGTAGGCACAAGTTTGGGACCAGTAATAAACCTTCCTTGCCATGTAGGCACAAGTTTGGGACCAGTAATAAACCTTGCCATGTAGGCACAAGTTTGGGACCAGTAATAAACCTTGCCATGTAGGCACAAGTTTGGGACCAGTAATAAACCTTGCCATGTAGGCACAAGTTTGGGACCAGTAATAAACCTTCCTTGCCATACAGGCACAAGTTTGGGACCAGTAATAAACCTTCCTTGCCATGTAGGCACAAGTTTGGGACCAGTAATAAACCTTCCTTGCCATGTAGGCACAAGTTTGGGACCAGTAATAAACCTTCCTTGCCATGTAGGCACAAGTTTGGGACCAGTAATAAACCTTGCCATGTAGGCACAAGTTTGGGACCAGTAATAAACCTTCCTTGCCATGTAGGCACAAGTTTGGGACCAGTAATAAACCTTCCTTGCCATACAGGCACAAGTTTGGGACCAGTAATAAACCTTCCTTGCCATGTAGGCACAAGTTTGGGACCAGTAATAAACCTTCCTTGCCATGTAGGCACAAGTTTGGGACCAGTAATAAACCTTCCTTGCCATACAGGCACAAGTTTGGGACCAGTAATAAACCTTCCTTGCCATACAGGCACAAGTTTGGGACCAGTAATAAACCTTGCCATGTAGGCACAAGTTTGGGACCAGTAATAAACCTTCCTTGCCATGTAGGCACAAGTTTGGGACCAGTAATAAACCTTCCTTGCCATGTAGGCACAAGTTTGGGACCAGTAATAAACCTTCCTTGTCATGCAGGCACAAGTTTGGGACCAGTAATAAACCTTGCCATACAGGCACAAGTTTGGGACCAGTAATAAACCTTGCCATGCAGGCACAAGTTTGGGACCAGTAATAAACCTTCCTTGCCATACAGGCACAAGTTTGGGACCAGTAATAAACCTTCCTTGCCATGTAGGCACAAGTTTGGGACCAGTAATAAACCTTCCTTGCCATGTAGGCACAAGTTTGGGACCAGTAATAAACCTTCCTTGCCATGTAGGCACAAGTTTGGGACCAGTAATAAACCTTCCTTGCCATACAGGCACAAGTTTGGGGCCTGTAATAAACCTTGCCATGTAGGCACAAGTTTGGGACCAGTAATAAACCTTGCCATGCAGGCACAAGTTTGGGACCAGTAATAAACCTTGCCATGTAGGCACAAGTTTGGGACCAGTAATAAACCTTCCTTGCCATGTAGGCACAAGTTTGGGACCAGTAATAAACCTTCCTTGTCATGTAGGCACAAGTTTGGGACCAGTAATAAACCTTCCTTGTCATGTAGGCACAAGTTTGGGACCAGTAATAAACCTTGCCATGTAGGCACAAGTTTGGGACCAGTAATAAACCTTCCTTGCCATGTAGGCACAAGTTTGGGACCAGTAATAAACCTTCCTTGCCATGTAGGCACAAGTTTGGGACCAGTAATAAACCTTGCCATGTAGGCACAAGTTTGGGACCAGTAATAAACCTTCCTTGCCATGTAGGCACAAGTTTGGGACCAGTAATAAACCTTGCCATGTAGGCACAAGTTTGGGACCAGTAATAAACCTTGCCATACAGGCACAAGTTTGGGACCAGTAATAAACCTTGCCATGTAGGCACAAGTTTGGGACCAGTAATAAACCTTCCTTGCCATGTAGGCACAAGTTTGGGACCAGTAATAAACCTTGCCATGTAGGCACAAGTTTGGGACCAGTAATAAACCTTGCCATACAGGCACAAGTTTGGGACCAGTAATAAACCTTGCCATGTAGGCACAAGTTTGGGACCAGTAATAAACCTTCCTTGCCATGTAGGCACAAGTTTGGGACCAGTAATAAACCTTCCTTGCCATGTAGGCACAAGTTTGGGACCAGTAATAAACCTTCCTTGCCATGTAGGCACAAGTTTGGGACCAGTAATAAACCTTCCTTGCCATGTAGGCACAAGTTTGGGACCAGTAATAAAACTTGCCATGCAGGCACAAGTTTGGGACCAGTAATAAACCTTGCCATGCAGGCACAAGTTTGGGACCAGTAATAAACCTTGCCATGCAGGCACAAGTTTGGGACCAGTAATAAACCTTGCCATGTAGGCACAAGTTTGGGACCAGTAATAAACCTTCCTTGCCATGTAGGCACAAGTTTGGGACCAGTAATAAACCTTGCAATGCAGGCACAAGTTTGGGACCAGTAATAAACCTTGCCATGCAGGCACAAGTTTGGGACCAGTAATAAACCTTGCCATGTAGGCACAAGTTTGGGACCAGTAATAAACCTTCCTTGCCATGTAGGCACAAGTTTGGGACCAGTAATAAACCTTCCTTGCCATGTAGGCACAAGTTTGGGACCAGTAATAAACCTTCCTTGTCATGCAGGCACAAGTTTGGGACCAGTAATAAACCTTGTCATGCAGGCACAAGTTTGGGACCAGTAATAAACCTTGCCATACAGGCACAAGTTTGGGACCAGTAATAAACCTTCCTTGCCATGCAGGCACAAGTTTGGGACCAGTAATAAACCTTCCTTGCCATGTAGGCACAAGTTTGGGACCAGTAATAAACCTTGCCATGTAGGCACAAGTTTGGGACCAGTAATAAACCTTCCTTGCCATGTAGGCACAAGTTTGGGACCAGTAATAAACCTTCCTTGTCATGCAGGCACAAGTTTGGGACCAGTAATAAACCTTCCTTGCCATGTAGGCACAAGTTTGGGACCAGTAATAAACCTTCCTTGCCATGTAGGCACAAGTTTGGGACCAGTAATAAACCTTCCTTGCCATGTAGGCACAAGTTTGGGACGAGTAATAAACCTTCCTTGTCATGCAGGCACAAGTTTGGGACCAGTAATAAACCTTCCTTGCCATGTAGGCACAAGTTTGGGACCAGTAATAAACCTTCCTTGTCATGTAGGCACAAGTTTGGGACCAGTAATAAACCTTCCTTGCCATGTAGGCACAAGTTTGGGACCAGTAATAAACCTTCCTTGTCATGCAGGCACAAGTTTGGGACCAGTAATAAACCTTCCTTGCCATGTAGGCACAAGTTTGGGACCAGTAATAAACCTTCCTTGCCATGTAGGCACAAGTTTGGGACCAGTAATAAACCTTCCTTGCCATGTAGGCACAAGTTTGGGACCAGTAATAAACCTTCCTTGTCATGCAGGCACAAGTTTGGGACCAGTAATAAACCTTCCTTGCCATGTAGGCACAAGTTTGGGACCAGTAATAAACCTTCCTTGCCATGTAGGCACAAGTTTGGGACCAGTAATAAACCTTCCTTGCCATGTAGGCACAAGTTTGGGACCAGTAATAAACCTTCCTTGCCATGTAGGCACAAGTTTGGGACCAGTAATAAACCTTCCTTGTCATGCAGGCACAAGTTTGGGACCAGTAATAAACCTTGTCATGCAGGCACAAGTTTGGGACCAGTAATAAACCTTGCCATACAGGCACAAGTTTGGGACCAGTAATAAACCTTCCTTGCCATGCAGGCACAAGTTTGGGACCAGTAATAAACCTTCCTTGCCATGTAGGCACAAGTTTGGGACCAGTAATAAACCTTGCCATGTAGGCACAAGTTTGGGACCAGTAATAAACCTTCCTTGCCATGTAGGCACAAGTTTGGGACCAGTAATAAACCTTCCTTGTCATGCAGGCACAAGTTTGGGACCAGTAATAAACCTTCCTTGCCATGTAGGCACAAGTTTGGGACCAGTAATAAACCTTCCTTGTCATGCAGGCACAAGTTTGGGACCAGTAATAAACCTTCCTTGCCATGTAGGCACAAGTTTGGGACCAGTAATAAACCTTCCTTGTCATGCAGGCACAAGTTTGGGACCAGTAATAAACCTTGTCATGCAGGCACAAGTTTGGGACCAGTAATAAACCTTGCCATACAGGCACAAGTTTGGGACCAGTAATAAACCTTCCTTGCCATGCAGGCACAAGTTTGGGACCAGTAATAAACCTTCCTTGCCATGTAGGCACAAGTTTGGGACCAGTAATAAACCTTGCCATGTAGGCACAAGTTTGGGACCAGTAATAAACCTTCCTTGCCATGTAGGCACAAGTTTGGGACCAGTAATAAACCTTCCTTGTCATGCAGGCACAAGTTTGGGACCAGTAATAAACCTTCCTTGCCATGTAGGCACAAGTTTGGGACTAGTAATAAACCTTCCTTGTCATGCAGGCACAAGTTTGGGACCAGTAATAAACCTTGTCATGCAGGCACAAGTTTGGGACCAGTAATAAACCTTGCCATACAGGCACAAGTTTGGGACCAGTAATAAACCTTCCTTGCCATGCAGGCACAAGTTTGGGACCAGTAATAAACCTTCCTTGCCATGTAGGCACAAGTTTGGGACCAGTAATAAACCTTGCCATGTAGGCACAAGTTTGGGACCAGTAATAAACCTTCCTTGCCATGTAGGCACAAGTTTGGGACCAGTAATAAACCTTGCCATGTAGGCACAAGTTTGGGACCAGTAATAAACCTTCCTTGCCATGTAGGCACAAGTTTGGGACCAGTAATAAACCTTGCCATGCAGGCACAAGTTTGGGACCAGTAATAAACCTTCCTTGCCATGTAGGCACAAGTTTGGGACCAGTAATAAACCTTGCCATGTAGGCACAAGTTTGGGACCAGTAATAAACCTTCCTTGTCATGCAGGCACAAGTTTGGGACCAGTAATAAACCTTGTCATGCAGGCACAAGTTTGGGACCAGTAATAAACCTTGCCATGTAGGCACAAGTTTGGGACCAGTAATAAACCTTCCTTGTCATGCAGGCACAAGTTTGGGACCAGTAATAAACCTTGTCATGCAGGCACAAGTTTGGGACCAGTAATAAACCTTGCCATACAGGCACAAGTTTGGGACCAGTAATAAACCTTGTCATACAGGCACAAGTTTGGGACCAGTAATAAACCTTCCTTGCCATGCAGGCACAAGTTTGGGACCAGTAATAAACCTTCCTTGCCATGTAGGCACAAGTTTGGGACCAGTAATAAACCTTGTCATGCAGGCACAAGTTTGGGACCAGTAATAAACCTTGCCATGTAGGCACAAGTTTGGGACCAGTAATAAACCTTCCTTGCCATGCAGGCACAAGTTTGGGACCAGTAATAAACCTTCCTTGCCATGCAGGCACAAGTTTGGGACCAGTAATAAACCTTCCTTGCCATGTAGGCACAAGTTTGGGACCAGTAATAAACCTTGCCATGTAGGCACAAGTTTGGGACCAGTAATAAACCTTCCTTGCCATGTAGGCACAAGTTTGGGACCAGTAATATACCTTCCTTGTCATGCAGGCACAAGTTTGGGACCAGTAATAAACCTTCCTTGCCATGTAGGCACAAGTTTGGGACTAGTAATAAACCTTCCTTGTCATGCAGGCACAAGTTTGGGACCAGTAATAAACCTTGCCATGCAGGCACAAGTTTGGGACCAGTAATAAACCTTGCCATGCAGGCACAAGTTTGGGACCAGTAATAAACCTTGCCATGTAAGCACAAGTTTGGGACCAGTAATAAACCTTGCCATGTAGGCACAAGTTTGGGACCAGTAATAAACCTTGCCATGCAGGCACAAGTTTGGGACCAGTAATAAACCTTCCTTGCCATGTAGGCACAAGTTTGGGACCAGTAATAAACCTTCCTTGCCATGTAGGCACAAGTTTGGGACCAGTAATAAACCTTGCCATGTAGGCACAAGTTTGGGACCAGTAATAAACCTTGCCATACAGGCACAAGTTTGGGACCAGTAATGAACCTTGCCATACAGGCACAAGTTTGGGACCAGTAATAAACCTTGCCATACAGGCACAAGTTTGGGACCAGTAATAAACCTTGCCATGCAGGCACAAGTTTGGGACCAGTAATAAACCTTGCCATACAGGCACAAGTTTGGGACCAGTAATAAACCTTGCCATACAGGCACAAGTTTGGGACCAGTAATAAACCTTGCCATACAGGCACAAGTTTGGGACCAGTAATAAACCTTGCCATACAGGCACAAGTTTGGGACCAGTAATAAACCTTGCCATACAGGCACAAGTTTGGGACCAGTAATAAACCTTGCCATACAGGCACAAGTTTGGGACCAGTAATAAACCTTGCCATACAGGCACAAGTTTGGGACCAGTAATAAACCTTGCCATACAGGCACAAGTTTGGGACCAGTAATAAACTTCACATTTCATCTGGGAAATTTACAAATTTAATAGTGATCATAAATACACATGTATGAGTGTACATATACGTGAGAGTGTACACATACGTGTGTGTACACGTGTGAATCTGATCAGCCAAGGTGTTGTTGTCCGCATCTAATCGCAAACTGACTGTTAAAAGCTTCTCTGATGCTGGTAAAGCATCACATCCTGTATTAGAGTTTAGTTGATCATACATTTCCCTGCACTTATGTGCCCTACTATTTGCTGCCCTGCCGTGCCCTACCGTACCATCTCCTGCCTTGCCCTACCGTACCATCTCCTGCCTTGCCCTACTGTACCATCTCCTGCCTTGCTCTACCGTACCATCTCCTGCCTTGCCCTACTGTACCATCTCCTGCCTTGCCCTACCATACCATCTCCTGCCTTGCCCTACCGTACCATCTCCTGCCTTGCCCTACCGTACCATCTCCTGCCGTGCCCTACCGTACCATCTCCTGCCTTGCCCTACCGTACCATCTCCTGCCTTGCCCTACCATACCATCTCCTGCCTTGCCCTACCGTACCATCTCCTGCCTTGCCCTACCGTACCATCTCCTGCCTTGCCCTACCGTACCATCTCCTGCCTTGCCCTACCGTACCATCTCCTGCCTTGCCCTACCGTACCATCTCCTGCCTTGCCCTACCGTACCATCTCCTGCCTTGCCCTACCGTACCATCTCCTGCCTTGCCCTACCGTACCATCTCCTGCCTTGGACTGCCTCGCCACCCTCCATCAACGTTGTATTTACCTCATATAGATCAATTGTAGCGTGTAAAGGTCACACATTGTATATGTTGGGTACACATGCCACACTCACTCCAAGGTCACACTCACTACATGCACTACTTACTTGTGCTTGCCGGAGTCGAACTTTAGCTCCTAACCCCGCCTCTGAATTTTTATTAGCCAACTTTACCGAATTTTGGCCTCCAGGGCTCCATCAAATGCACTCCACCAGCCTGAGGCTCAAAAATACTTCCTAACGTCCCTGTGGTCCATCTGTGTCTTGAACTATCATTTGTTTACCTCTCTTCCTCCTAACTTGTTAAATATCCTGTCATTTTAATCCCTTGAGTATTGTTTATGTCATGGTCATATCTTCCTCCTGGTCTTGCAGCTTTCTTGTATTTTTGGGTTAAGTTTCTTAAGGTCTCTCACCTCGTTGTCCATTTGCTTCAATTCTGGTTCCAATTTTAGATCTTCTCTAGTTCTTTACTTGGTAAGGTGCGGATTCCATGTTGGGTTGAGCGCCAGGTTGTTGTAGTTATTATTATTATTATTATTATTATTATTATTATTATTATTATTATTATTCACATGAATAATAATGATCCGCACAGAATGATCCGCGTGGATCATTCTGCGCAAGGAGTGATGGAGGCTGGACTCTGTCGGGTAACTACTAACTGCTAGAGACGCTGCCTAACTGTACTCACATAAGCGCTATACACTGTCTTCTAACTCTGTTAACAGTTGACAGAAAAATAATGAAGAAAAATTCTCTAGTCAGCTAGGTTATTCTGCATCATGGTGGTTGTGGTAGTTTTAGTGATGTGATAGTTTTAGTGGTGGTGGTTATAACTTTATTGGTGATTATGGTAGTTTTAGTGATGGTGGTTATAGTTTTAGTGGCGGTTATAGTTTTATTGATTGTGGTAATGTTATTGGTGGTTAAGGTAAAAGTTTTGGTTAGGATAATTGTGATAGAATGGTGTTGGGCAGTGCAGTGGTGGTGAGAGTCACCACCACACAGAATGTGAAGGTGAGGAAGAGTCGAGGGTGGCACTTTCACGCTGGTCCTCTGAGGGTCGTGTTCCCACCTTCCAGAGTGCTACCCCCCCTCCCGTCTCTGTTACTTCCTGTACCCCTTTCCCCCTCCTTCCTACCATGCCCCTCCCTCCTACCATACACTAGCATCCTTATAAGTAAGTAAATTTATTCAGGTATACACACAGTTACATAGAATTATCATACATAGCAGCATATGTGTAGAGAACCTGGGATAACCCAAAAAAGTCAGACAGAGTGACTTATTTCCATTGGGGTCCTTTTACCTGATTATTATAATATAAAGGTTATAATATTTTCTTATTATTCTACAATGAAGATATCTTATTATCATACTAAAAAGACTATCTACTACACCAAGGTCATTAAGACTATCTACAATACGAGGGTCATTACTAGGAATAAGGTAAAATTTACACGTATTTTAGCTAAAAAATAGAAAATCATTCCCCTCCCTTTCTGTAGCTACATTCATCAGACACTTTTTGGCAGTCTTCTTGAACTGGTTCATGCTATGACTGGCTTTGACATGTGCGGGTAGTCTGTTCCATTCCTTTATTGCTGTACAATAAAAGGTGTTTGAAGCCTGGCCACTGACTGTGGGTACTACAAAGTTGTGCTCTCTCCCCCTAGTACTATGATTGCTTTGGTTCCCAACCTTGACAAAATTGACAGCAAGATATTCTGGACACTTTTCGTGAGCAATTTTATAAACATGATTTAGCTTCAGTTGTTTTACTCTGTCTTCAACATTCAGCATATCCAACTGCTGTAATTCATCCTGGCCTACATGTTCTCTTGGTCCCAGCCCCAGGATGAATCTTATGATTTTGTTCTGGGTGATTTACAGTCTATCTTTCAGTTTTTTTTGTCAAGGCAGAGTACCATGAAGAGCAAGCGTAATCCATATGGCATTGTATAAGGGCTAGACATAGGGTCCTGCGAGCCTCAGTAGGTAGACACTGTGCTTGTCTATACAGGAACTTCAGTCTGGCATTCGCTTCCCACCAGCAGAGTAATTTGACTGGTGACCAGGCAGTGTTGGAGTTAAATACTCAAACAATTCATTCACTACCTCCCTCAGCTCCATAATTTCTTGGTATATCCCCCATTTTTTAAATCAGACCCATAGTTTCTTGTTCTTAACTCCAATTCATTTTTTTTTTCATTTGAATATACCTTTGTGTAATGTCTCCGTTGAAATATCAAGTGCACAGATTACCTGACACTGAAGCTCCATATCAACATTCTGTATACCTATTTGTGAGTCATGGTGTTGAATATTGGCCCGTGGCCCTGCATTTCAACTTCTAGTGCGAGGATATGGTAAGTTTATTTTGTTTTATCTTTGCCGCCGAAGCGGCTACTATGTGTGTCCCATATCCATCCTTTGGACGGTAGCGGAAGGACATAAATACACAAAAGGTCTAGGAATTAGGTGTTGCAAACAAATTTAGGATATCTTATTTTCATTTTAAGATACCTTGACTTATCACATAGGTTATTGTGCTGTTTATCTTTGTATTCCTCAGTAAGTGGAAAATGAAGCATGGTATCAAGTTAATATATTGTGTTTCAGGAGGACCCGCTCGTTGAATGCTCCCTCACCCATCCAGCAGTTCGGCCCGTGTGGCCGGATCATGCGCAACTCTGCTATGGTCATGTGAGTACAACTCTCTTATTTGAATAAATGGATTAGAAAACTGACAAGTTGATAAATGAGAGACTTGTGCAACATTTGGGTATCTTTATTCTGGAAAAGTTTTGCCAGCCAGGGGCAAAACATTTAAAGAATAAAGATGGCCAAATGTAGCACTAGTGTCTTATTCATCACACTTCTCATATGTTGGGTCATCTCAAGGTGTTCCCTTCACTAGGGTTGCCTTCATACTGATAAAGGCTTTTTAATACAACGAATTGGAGTTCTGTGGATCAGCTATAATTACCTCCCATTCCCCAAGGGCTGTATGACCCTTACAGGTTCAGTGTTTCCCCATAATAATAATAATAATAATAATAATAATAATAATAATAATAATAATAATAATAATAATAATAATAGCTTCAAGATGTTCCCTCTCCCCAAGTCATTCTCTTAAATTACTTATGGAAATTCTGGGAAGGATTATTTATATTACATAATTTTTACCACAGTTTTGATGCAAAATAAAAATTATATATACCAAAATACGCATTACTTAATTTTGTTTTATGTGGGACACAAACGATTAAGTGATCCGTCATGTTGTTCGTGTTGGTCTAAGATAGTATACTGCCGCAGGTAAGTTCATACGAACAGTATGGGTATACAAGCAAGGGTAACATGGTAAGTATTCTCACCGGTAAAGGAATGCGTGAAACACTGTGAGGGATAGATAAATGATGACGATGGGTCCAGTAACAAGAGGGGTCCCACAGGGGTCTGGACTAGGACGTACATTATTTTATATCTGAGCGACCTACAAGAAGGGTGGAGTCATGCATCTCGGTGTTTGTGGCTAATATACTTGGCTCATAAGGACATCGAGGGACAGTGGCATGTTTTTCGTATTCAGGAAAAAAACGCTAAACCCGTTTGGGCTACACAGATCTAAAGTTTCAACGAACGAGGAAATAGCCTTTCAACTTAAGATAAAATAAAAAAAAAGGTTGTTGGACACTGCGACGAACCAGTCACAGTGACCATACACTCATTGGCCACTTTATTAGGTACACCCCTGTACACCTGTTCGTTAAAGCAAATATCTGATCACGTTGTCCAGCATAATTCAACATACGTTAGCCGTGATGTCACGGGGTTCAAATACTGTCAAGTCAGCAGAGTGAGGGGGTAGTCAGACACGTACCCTCAGACAGGCAAGACAAGACTGCAGGCTGGGTTTCCTACTACCTATTCTCAATATACCAGTTTACCCTCTCAGTGATTATCATTTACTACCTGTACTCCACTTAAGGACCCTTCCCAACAACGTGGAAGCACCTCAGTTTCTAAAAGCATGCAGAGATGGTCAGAAGGTTCAGTTGTTCAGATCGAACATCAAAATTGGGAAGAAATGTGGTGTAAATAACTTTGACCGTAGAATGATTGTTGGTGCCAGGAAGGGTGGTTTGAGCATCTCGGAAGCGGCTGATCTCTCGTCTCGTGAGTTTCACACTAGAGTTTACAGAGAATGGTGTGAAAAAACAATACATGCAGTGAATGGCAGTTCTGTGCGCGAAAGAGAGAGAGGTCAGACGAGAATGACCAGACTGGTTAAAGCTGACAGAAAGGTGACAGTAACTCAGACAACCACGTGTTACAGCAGTGGTATGCAAAAAAAGCATCTCTGAATGCACAACACGTCGAACCTTGAAGTGGATTGGGCAGGCATAAGACCACACCGGGTTCCATACCTCTCATCCAAGAACAGGAAACTGAGGTTACAGTAGGCACAGACTCACCACAACTGGACATTTAAAGACTGTAAAAATGTCGCCTTGTCTGACGAATAGCGATTTCTGCTGCAACATGTAGTAATACAAGTGGTGTTATTGACCGTATGTTCCGAGTCAGTCATCTTTACTCCCTGTTTGTATAAGGTGTTCTCTGGTCCTTTTTTTTTTATTAATGGCCAGTCTTTAATATTAAATTCAAATTTATAAGCAGTAGGCTTGTGGAAGGGCGATCGAATTACACCAGAATATTTTAAGAGAGTAAATAAATCGTATTTACATTATTGGATTATTCTACTCTTCAGGTAATATTAATTTATGTCCGTAACATGTGTGCCCTCAGAGCCATTGTTTGCAAAAATAAAAAATCGATACTATTGAGGGACTCTTGATCTAAGGAATTAACCGTCTTCCCTAATTCCTTGAATCGAGCTTGAGTGCCTTCAATTACCCCAGGCTGGAGGCCTGATCTGTTACCGGGCCGCGGAGGTGGTGACCCCCGGAAACAAATCTGTATGACCTCTTTTAAAAGGTTTAGCGCCCCCCAGTAATAAAATAATAATGATTAAGTAAGTTTATTCGGATATACACAAATATAATTATATAGATTATCATAGCATATGTGTAGAGAACCTTGAAAAGTCATTTGTAGGCTTTTCAAAATAAATAAGACGTATTAAAGTGTAATGGTTTATATAGGAGAGGGGAGAGAGGGAGGGTGATGGTTTATATAGGAGAGGGGAGAGAGGGAGGGGACAGAAAGAGAAACAGGTGGAGACGTAGTGGTAGAGGTAATTCTGGTAGTTAAATCAAGTTTCAAGCTGTAATTGTTGTTATTCTACGCGATAGGGGCTTGATTTCCGTTTTCTTCCATACCTCAGATGGTCACAGAAAACTTAGAACAAGAAAGCTTTTTAAGGGGCAACTTCTCGGCAAGTTTGTGAGGCAGGAGAGCTACTTAAGAAAGGTGTAGTGAAGGAAGACTCAAAATAGATTCGGTAATAGATATGATAGAATTCAGGGGGTGAGAAATTATTTACTCAGATTGAAAGTTATGAAGCAGGATCTGAGAGCTGTAGCTTAGCCCCATCAGGCACAAATAGGCGCGTGCAAACAGCCATTGATTGATCCAAATGAAGTACTGCCGAGACTTGAGGGAAAAACGCATTTACACAACAAGCTTTTATTGGGACAACGTTTCTCTCTGTTTAGATATTCATCAAGTCATACAGGCGATATAAGTCTATAATATATGCAGGAGGTCTGCCACTGGCGTGTTGTTGTTGACGTGTATATTCGTCTGGGTGTCTCCACAGATCTAATCATCTTCCAACTTACCTCTTATCTACTAGAAACGATCATACATACTACTGAAACTGTTTTGGTAATTCCGTGGCTTAAGAATGTACACTAGGTGAGGCTTGGTAAAAGGGGGACCTCGCTAAGCCGCTCGATTGTCATACACACACCTGTATATTTAACATAAAGTTTATCTTATCAGACACAGATTCATAAATACCCGATAAGGTTATTTTCGTATGTTAAAAGTGCAGCCTGAAGATAGATTATGGTGTGTGTGTGTATGTATATATATATATATATATATATATATATATATATATATATATATATATATATATATATATATATATATATGTATGTATGTATGTATGTATGTATGTATGTTGGCGTGATCAGCTAGGGTTGTTTTCTGGTTCAAGGTCGTGTTCGTGGTGCATCCACCTCAGTTCCGGAACTAGTGTGGTTGTTAACCAAGGAACCTTCTCAAGTTCCTCTGTGTATGCTTGACTAGGCGCGGACTGCTGTATGTATACGTGGGTATATTTAAATACCTTCTTGAGTGTGTGCTTACCTGTTTGTACGTGGATATTTGTGGTTGCAGGGGTTGGGTCTCAGCTCCCGTTTCCGCCACTGTAGCAGGCTAAGACAGGGGTTCCATCACTTATAATCTGGTGGGTTGTCATCCTGATTGTTCCAGTTCTGACCACCTTGAAGGTGAAGAGAGGTTATTTGATATCTCTGCTTGTGTGCGTGTACGTGTTAATGTGTGTACGTGTGCATGTGTGTGGAATGGTACCCTGGTTGAGATGAAAAATGTGAGTTGAGTTTGGTGTTTTTGATAAGTGGCGCCCACAAGGCTGAATCACCGTGGATGGAAAACCCCGCTGGACCCTACGAGCCTGCTGTATTGACGAACCCACCCACCCCCTCCCAGCCTGTTGCTTCACACCCCGTATCCTCATTCTCTTCCTGCTCCTCTTTCTCTGTTCTTTTCTTGCTTCTGTCTTTCTCTTCCACTGTTTACCTCCCCTTGTCTTTCTTTTTTGGGGTTACCATAGGTAATTTACACATATGTTACTATGTATAATAATTGGTGTAACTATTTGTACATGTACCTAAATAAACTTCCTTACTCTCTCCTCTCCCTTCTCTTCATCTGTGGTCCTCTTCCTCCGTTCTTCCCCTGGTGGTGCTGTGAACTCCTGTTCCCGCAGCAGTTGCAATAAGGTATTTGTGTATTGTGTGAAGTGCTGGTGAGGTGTACCATTGCTCAGTGTGTGCTAGAGCAACGCTGAAGGGAGGCTGCTGTAGGCTCTACCATACATACATACCACCAAGTTGGTTTTGGCATGACTGGCAGCTGGTAGGTGTTGTTGTAAGGGTGGTAGTAGGTGCGGCTATCAGATGGTGGTAGTTTGACTTTGATGGGAGTCCTTTCTCTCTCTTTTTTTTTTTCTGCTGGCACGCTCTTCAAGAAAGATGACATACAGTTTTCAGTATGCATACCTTCTTTCTTAGAAAGTCTTAGACGCATCAATAATTCAAATATAGTATAAGGTTCAGAATTTTGAGTTCATTTTGTTGTCATCTCCGTAAAGGAAACAGCAAGTAAAACAAAAATCCGCGATCGGCCGCCATCTTTCAACAGCGCGGCAAAACTTGCCTTGCCTCAGTCAGGAGACTTCGTATGTTCTTTAGAAACGAGTGTCAGTAATAAGTCCCCTTGTTAGTGTTATTGCTACGTCTCAGAACGATCCCCGACACGAGTTCACAATAATTCTACCAAATATCATTTCACTACGAAATTTGTTCAGTCTTTAGAATATAAATGCCTGATTTCTCTGGGCTAAAAACAGTGTGGGAGAGAAAGAGAGAGCGAAAGAACGCGAGTGAAAGGAAGAAAGAAAAATAACAAAAAGGCACAATACTGTAACTGAGAAAGAAAAAAAAAGTAGCGTGTGTGGGAAGGCGAGTACCAGTTGTGGCAGGTACCACCTGCCACTTGTAGAATCGATGTGTACTGTGTAGTAGTAGCAGCAGTAGTGAAGGTCGCTCTCTGCTGTCTCACCATGACCTGTTGCACGTGTTGGCTCCCTCCCTCTCCCTAACCCCCCCCCCCCCCCCCAATATCTCTTCTACCACCCTCGATACAATTCCATCCCGCCGCCGCCACCACCAAAAAAAAAAAAAAAAAAGCACTCCAACTCCCACCACTATCATTTATCAATTCCCAACCCCTGCTACTATGCTGATAGACTTTCTTGGTAGTTGTGGCCAGTAGGATCAATACCAAATCGACATTCTAAATTTATTGCTCGCACGAGATACAACACTGTTAGTAGCAGCACTGAGCACTAGTGTGCGCTGGCCTTCCCAAGTTGCGAGTGTCCAGCGCTAGCCACAGCCCCTGTGAGGCACTTGCCTCCACCTCACCTGCAGCTCAATGCTCAGAGCATACCTAAAGGTCCTGGGATCGAAACATGAGCTGGGTGAGACGTGTGGGCAAGTCTTCGTGCAACCTTTGCCCTTGATCACCTAGCAGTACTTGGTACAAGGTACCAAATCTTCACACAAAAATCGCTTCCTACGACAGCAAGACTCGGTAGACGGAACAACATACTACCATAAGAAAAGCAGGGGTGCCGTGTGTACACTGAGAAAACACAATAAGTGTCAGGGGCTCACGACTGTTCAACAGCCTCCCAGCGTACATAAGGGGGATCACCAATAGATTCCTAGCTGTCTTAAAGAGGGAACTGCACAGGTGGCTGACCAGCCGGGCTGTGGTTCGTACTTAAATGGATAGTGAGAGAGATTATCTAAGGCTGTGAAACTCTGGCCATCTTAGTATCACTTAAATAGCAATGAAAGACATCTGTTGGGACTTTCCTTGTATGTAAGTTAATACTGATTGGTTTGTTTCTAAATGTTTTCATGTGTTTTTTAATAGTTTTAAAAACACGTTCCGGATACTTCATTTACTTGTGAATGAATGAATAGTAGCGAAAGTCAATGTGGCAGCGTATTGCAGTGATAGGCAGTGTAGCGCATTGTATTGCAGTGATATGCAGTGTAGCGCATTGTATTGCAGTGATAGGCAGTGTAGCGCATTGTATTGCAGTGATAGGCAGTGTAGCGCATTGTATTGCAGTGATATGCAGTGTAGCGCATTGTATTGCAGTGATAGGCAGTGTAGCGCATTGTATTGCAGTGATAGGCAGTGTAGCGCATTGTATTGCAGTGATATGCAGTGTAGCGCATTGTATTGCAGTGATAGGCAGTGTAGCGCATTGTATTGCAGTGATATGCAGTGTAGCGCATTGTATTGCAGTGATATGCAGTGTAGCGCATTGTATTGCAGTGATAGGCAGTGTAGCGCATTGTATTGCAGTGATATGCAGTGTAGCGCATTGTATTGCAGTGATAGGCAGTGTAGCGCATTGTATTGCAGTGATATGCAGTGTAGCGCATTGTATTGCAGTGATATGCAGTGTAGCGCATTGTATTGCAGTGATAGGCAGTGTAGCGCATTGTATTGCAGTGATATGCAGTGTAGCGCATTGTATTGCAGTGATATGCAGTGTAGCGCATTGTATTGCAGTGATATGCAGTGTAGCGCATTGTATTGCAGTGATATGCAGTGTAGCGCATTGTATTGCAGTGATATGCAGTGTAGCGCATTGTATTGCAGTGATAGGCAGTGTAGCGCATTGTATTGCAGTGATAGGCAGTGTAGCGCATTGTATTGCAGTGATAGGCAGTGTAGCGCATTGTATTGCAGTGATATGCAGTGTAGCGCATTGTATTGCAGTGTAGCGCATTGTATTGCAGTGATAGGCAGTGTAGCGCATTGTATTGCAGTGATATGCAGTGTAGCGCATTGTATTGCAGTGATAGGCAGTGTAGCGCATTGTATTGCAGTGATAGGCAGTGTAGCGCATTGTATTGCAGTGATATGCAGTGTAGCGCATTGTATTGCAGTGATAGGCAGTGTAGCGCATTGTATTGCAGTGATATGCAGTGTAGCGCATTGTATTGCAGTGATATGCAGTGTAGCGCATTGTATTGCAGTGATAGGCAGTGTAGCGCATTGTATTGCAGTGATATGCAGTGTAGCGCATTGTATTGCAGTGATAGGCAGTGTAGCGCATTGTATTGCAGTGATATGCAGTGTAGCGCATTGTATTGCAGTGATATGCAGTGTAGCGCATTGTATTGCAGTGATAGGCAGTGTAGCGCATTGTATTGCAGTGATATGCAGTGTAGCGCATTGTATTGCAGTGATATGCAGTGTAGCGCATTGTATTGCAGTGATATGCAGTGTAGCGCATTGTATTGCAGTGATAGGCAGTGTAGCGCATTGTATTGCAGTGATATGCAGTGTAGCGCATTGTATTGCAGTGATAGGCAGTGTAGCGCATTGTATTGCAGTGATAGGCAGTGTAGCACATTGTATTGCAGTGATAGGCAGTGTAGCGCATTGTATTGCAGTGATAGGCAGTGTAGCGCATTGTATTGCAGTGATAGGCAGTGTAGCACATTGTATTGCAGTGATAGGCAGTGTAGCGCATTGTATTGCAGTGATAGGCAGTGTAGCGCATTGTATTGCAGTGATAGGCAGTGTAGCGCATTGTATTGCAGTGATAGGCAGTGTAGCACATTGTATTGCAGTGATAGGCAGTGTAGCGCATTGTATTGCAGTGATATGCAACAGCCTGGTTGATCAGGCGCTGATCCACCAGGAGGCCTGGTCACGGACCGGGCCGCGGGGGCGTTGACCCCCGAAACTCTCTCCAGGTATACTCCAGATAGGCAGTGTAGCGCATTGTATTGCAGTGATAGGCAGTGTAGCACATTGTATTGCAGTGATAGGCAGTGTAGCGCATTGTATTGCAGTGATAGGCAGTGTAGCGCATTGTATTGCAGTGATAGGCAGTGTAGCGCATTGTATTGCAGTGATAGGCAGTGTAGCACATTGTATTGCAGTGATAGGCAGTGTAGCGCATTGTATTGCAGTGATAGGCAGTGTAGCGCATTGTATTGCAGTGATAGGCAGTGTAGCACATTGTATTGCAGTGATAGGCAGTGTAGCGCATTGTATTGCAGTGATAGGCAGTGTAGCGCATTGTATTGCAGTGATAGGCAGTGTAGCGCATTGTATTGCAGTGATAGGCAGTGTAGCGCATTGTATTGCAGTGATAGGCAATCTAGCGCATTGTATTGCAGTGATAGGCAGTGTAGCGCATTGTATTGCAGTGATAGGCAGTCTAGCGCATTGTATTGCAGTGATAGGCAGTCTAGCGCATTGTATTGCAGTGATAGGCAGTGTAGCGCATTGTATTGCAGTGATAGGCAGTGTAGCGCATTGTATTGCAGTGATAGGCAGTGTAGCGCATTGTATTGCAGTGATAGGCAGTGTAGCGCATTGTATTGCAGTGATAGGCAGTCTAGCGCATTGTATTGCAGTGATAGGCAGTGTAGCGCATTGTATTGCAGTGATAGGCAATCTAGCGCATTGTATTGCAGTGATAGGCAGTGTAGTGCATTGTATTGCAGTGATAGGCAGTCTAGCGCATTGTATTGCAGTGATAGGCAGTCTAGCGCATTGTATTGCAGTGATAGGCAGTGTAGCGCAGAGTACCGCAGTGACAGTCAATGTAGCGCAGTGTATTGCAGTGATAGGCAGTCTAGCGCATTGTATTGCAGTGATAGGCAGTGTAGCGCATTGTATTGCAGTGATAGGCAGTCTAGCGCAGTGTATTGCAGTGATAGGCATTGTAGCGCAGAGTATGGCAGTGACAGGTAGTGTAGCGCAGTATATCGCAGTGACAGGCAGTGTTGCATATCGCTGAGCTAGTCAGCAATACCCCGCAAGCCAGGACCAGCAGCCAGTGTGTTGCTCCCTAACAGTGGCGCGCGCTGCTGCGCTAGTCATTGTAAAATACTGCTGCTGCCCCCCGCACACCACCTTCTAAAGTGTACACCGCTCAGCAACACAGTCGGCTAGTTGTACTTGAAAAGGTCGAGTCACAGCTCCTGGCCCTGCCTCTCGACCCTTATTGACCAGCTTGACTGGTCGATAAGAGGGCCCAGTCATATCTACTCTTGAAACTGCGGATGTTGAAACACGATTACGATTGCAATATGTTTTTAAATGAACGAGTGATGTTACCTTGTTTTACAGTGTATAAAGTACACACCAGCACTTTGTAATGTAAAAAACATAAAACAAATACGGAACTGAGTAGGTAAAGACTTGATGAGCAAGTGCAGTATTTGTACTGTTCTTTTTTTGACGGTTTCGCCCAGGCAGTTAACTACATGTTAATAACGGTTGCAGAAAATGTAATTAGTGCGTGGAAAACCTGTGAAAAGTCATGAATATCAAAGAAACTAATTAATACGAACGAATAACAAGTCACAATACCGTGACTGCAAGAATTCATTCGTAGCCCGTAATGTGGAGAGACAACTTTAGACGATGTTTCGGTCCATTCTGAACCAATTGTGACCAGATAATGGTCCAGGATGGACCGAAACGTCTCCAAATTGCGTGTTGATAGTGAAATAATAATTAGGGTGTGTAATAAATTAGTTGAGGTGAGAGAAGTCAGCTATATTGACACTGAATGTTCTGCAGTGTTGATTGTTCACTGTTATCACCTGCTGTTATTTACCTCATGTTATGTTTATTCTTCTGCTTCATGGCTTATGTGGAATGTTCAACAGCTGATTGACCAGGTGGGTGATGGGGGTGTTGGTTGACCACTTGTCCAGTGAGTTGGTGGGTTAATTGACCAGTGAGTTGGTGGGTTAATTGACCAGGGAATTGGTGGGTTAATTGACCAGAGGATTGGTGGGTTAGTTAACCAGCTGGATGGTGGGTTAGTTAACCAGCTGGATGGTGGGTTAACCAGCTGGGTGGTGGGTTAGTTAACCAGCTGAGTGGTGGGTTAGTCAACCAACTGGGTGGTGGGTTAGTCAACCAGCTGGGTGGTGGGTTAGTCAACCAGCTGGGTGGTGGGTTAATTAACTAGCTGGGTGGTGGGTTAGTTAACCAGCTGAGTGGTGGGTTAGTTAACCAGCTGGGTGGTGGGTTAACCAGCTGGGTGGTGGGTTAGTTAACTAGCTGGGTGGTGAGTTAGTTAACCAGCTGGGTGGTGGGTTAGTTAACCAGCTGGGTGGTGGGTTAGTTAGCCAGCTGGGTGGTGGGTTAGTTAACCAGCTGGGTGGTGGGTTAGTTAACCAGCTGGGCGGTGGGTTAGTTAACTAGCTGGGTGGTGGGTTAGTTAACTAGCTGGGTGATGGGTTAGTTAACCAGCTGGATGGTGGGTTAGTTAACTAGCTGGGTGCTGGGTTAGTTAACCAGCTGGGTGATGGGTTAACTAGCTGGGTGGTGGGTTAGTTAACCAGCTGGGTGGTGGGTTAGTTAACTAGCTGGGTGGTGGGTTAGTTAACCAGCTGGGTGGTGGGTTAGTTAAGTAGCTGGGTGGTGGGTTAGTTAACCAGCTGGGTGGTGGGTTAGTTAACTAGCTGGGTGGTGGGTTAGTTAACTAGCTGGGTGGTGGGTTAGTTAACCAGCTGGATGGTGGGTTAGTTAACTAGCTGGGTGGTGGGTTAGTTAACCAGCTGGATGGTGGGTTAACCAGCTGGGTGGTGGGTTAGTTAACTAGCTGGATGGTGGGTTAGTTAACTAGCTGGGTGGTGGGTTAGTTGACCAGCTGGGTGGTGGGTTAGTTAACTAGCTGGGTGGTGGGTTAGTTAACTAGCTGGGTGGTGGGTTAGTTAACCAGCTGGATGGTGGGTTAGTTAACTAGCTGGTGGTGGGTTAGTTAACCAGCTGGGTGGTGGGTTAGTTAACCAGCTGGATGGTGGGTTAGTTAACCAGCTGGGTGGTGGGTTAGTTAACTAGCTGGGTGGTGGGTTAACTAGCTGGGTGGTGAGTTAGTTAACCAGCTGGGTGGTGGGTTAGTTAACCAGCTGGATGGTGGGTTAGTTAACCATCTGGGTGGTGGGTTGGTTAACTAGCTGGGTGGTGGGTTAACCAGCTGGATGGTGGGTTAGTTAACCAGCTGGGTGGTGGGTTAGTTAACCAGCTGGGTGGTGGGTTAGTTAACTAGCTGGGTGGTGGGTTAGTTAACTAGCTGGGTGGTGGGTTAGTTAACCAGCTGGGTGGTGGGTTAGTTAACCAGCTGGATGGTGGGTTGGTTAACTAGCTGGGTGGTGGGTTAACCAGCTGGATGGTGGGTTAGTTAACCAGCTGGGTGGTGGGTTAGTTAACCAGCTGGGTGGTGGGTTAGTTAACCAGGTGGTTAATGGATCAGCTGGTTTTGGTCAGCATCTTATGTGGATGGTTTCATTTCAAGTCAGGTTTATTATTATTTAAATTCAAGTGAAAGCTCTTGTAAGGTTCATTCAAGCACCTGAAGAATGAGAGTTAAATCATGTTTGATCCGAGGAAGGAGAGGTTAGCTTTATTTGCATCAGGCGTCCTTCATCAGCATCAAGGCACCCACTTAAAAATAGTTTATAGAGTGCATGTATACCTGTGACCAAGTTCGAGAAGGCCACGTGGGCCCTACAGACGAGCAGCAAGTTATTCAGGGTTGGGCGCTCTTCAAATACCTAAAGTACCTACCTTCTAGTTTCCGGGGCTCTAGCCTCGTAGTCCAGCCTGAGGCCAGGCCTTCCTCTTGATCACCACCTGATCCGATAGGCTATTGGTGCTAGCTAGCTGCTTTGGGACTGCTTTAAGGTACTAGTCTTGCTTCTCACAAGAGTGCTTTTATGTCAGTGTTTTGTCAATGATAGTGTGTGTGTGTTTGTGTGACGGTGGTGACTGTACCTCCCTCCATTGTTGTTACCACCACACCCCAGGCCACACCCCTGTGCCAACACCCCTGTGCCTACACCCCTGCCCACTGCCACCCACAGCCACCCTCATCAACACACACACACACACACACACACACACACACACACACACACACACACACATACACACACACACCAGAAGCTGTGACTCGACCTAGGGCCAGGAGTTGTGACTTGACTGCTGCAACCACAAATAGGTGAGTACACGCGAGCACAGCTAGAAGCTGGAAATATAGATGAGTCACAGGGACATTAAGAAGTATTTCTTCAGCTTTAGAGTAGCCATGAAGTAGAACGACCTGGAAGATGAAGTGGTAGAGGAGGATCGATACATAGCTTTAAGAAGAGCTACAATAAGGCTTTTGCAGCCAGGAGTGAACCTAGTAGTGACCATCGAACAGGCGGGGCCAGGAGCTAAGACTCGACCCATACAACCACATATAGATGGGTATACAGAAGGTCCTCACTTAACGTCGTTTCATAACGTTGATGAGAAAAAAAGAAAATTTCCGGACAGGAATGGAAAATATGGAAAGACTTAAATATCTGGATGGAGGACATGCATCGGCGGAACTTTCCATGTTCGCTAATGGCCATACAAATGAAAGCTTTAAGCTTATTTGAAGATCTAAATAAAAAAACAGGGTTCTAGTGCTGAAAGTGAAACCTTCGTGACAAATCGTGGTTGGTTTAAACGTTTAAAGAAACGTTTAAAACTGCGTAACATACAAATACCAGACGAGTCTGCAAGTGTCGACAAAACTGCAGCTGCTTACCCAGCTTTACTATTATGTCAGTTTCCTCCTTTATGGCTGTTTATGTTCGATTTTTATTATATGTAGCATAAACCTGCGATGCCTCAAATAATAAAAATGTCAGTAAAAGTAAATATACGACTTTATGGCGCTCCAGAGCGACATACTTCATAGTCAAGGCGTCTGCAACACTACTGCTTTCCCTTGCCATAGGAACTTAACTCTTTGTTTATATCAATTAGCCCATGGTAAAATTGACTTCGTTATACGTCGTTTCGCTTAAAGTCGCAGTTTCCAAGAACCCATCGACGATGTTAAGTGAGGACTTCCAGTACACGCACTTTTTTTTCTCTGTCTTTCAATCCCAGCAACTGAATGGGCATGAAAAAAAGGGAAAGGAGAATGGAAACAAGAAACAGAATACAACCTCGAGTGTTTAAAGCTCTAACCCTCAGAGAAAGGAAATGACTCGGGATGGACGGGGTACTGTGTTACCAGAAGCGACATATCAGTCCATTAACTGCAACGTAGTGTACTAACAAGCAGGACGGCGTTCAGGAACCTTGTCTGTTATTAGGACGTTGTATACGTTTGTCGTATACACGGTAATATAGACTCATTCTTATGCAATTGTGTATCTTGGTAGTGGTCATTGCGCTGGTCATCTTCATACCATTCGTGAAAATCGTGCTGATTTAGATGTTAACTGGGTCCGCCGAGACACTGCTTAGTTGACGCCCTTGTGTGTTGGGGGAAGTATTGACGGTGACCTTTATGAAATATGTATGACCCTTATGACGTATACAAGGTGCTGGGAGCTGTGTGTATTAGTGGTATTCAGCCCTTTTAAGTCTCTTCTCCAGCGTCTTCTTCCTCCTTTTACATTCTTCCTCTGCTCCTCGCCCTTTTCGTTTTTATCCTCTCCCCTTTTCCCACCCACAGAGCGTGGAACGTGTAAGGTGTTCCCTGCCACCCATTACAGCCTATTAGGTCAGATAACTCCACATCTGTCCTACCTACTGCTGAGCCTTAAGTCTCCCTCCTGCTTTACCCAGTACGCTGGCAACAGTAGTGTGACACTTAAGTGTCTTGTGTTACTGATGACGCTCAAGGTTAGTGCAGCTTAGGTTACTAGGGCAGCAGTATTGTTGTTCTTATTACTAACCACTTCAATGCTCCATTAGATCACTAATTAACTATTAATACATTAGTCCACTTCTGCCACATCTGACACCCATCACGACTCAAGGAGAGACGAAAGGACCAACAAGAGAAGATTTTAAACTTGATGAAAGGTTTTAAATGGAATGAAAGTTATGGAATGACCGCAGCTTACACAGTAAGTAAAGACTTCCCTTACCTACATGGATGGAATTGAGAATTCAGACAATTTCTATGCGCGCTTTTTGTCATCTGCCCGGTAAACATGTTAATGTTTCCCCTACCATCTCAACTGCCCTTGCACATACGATGTTACTTCAGGATGATTCCTTGCTGCCACCTGACACTGTTATTAGATAACCTGACGCCTTCACCTGATCTTCACCAGTTACCTGTTTTGTTCTATATATATATATATATATATATATATATATATATATATATATATATATATGTGCAATATATATATATATATAAGTGAACAGTATTTAGATAAGGCTAAAGAGGTCTTTGTGGCATTTATGGATTTGGAAAAGGCGTATGACAGGGTGGATAGGGGGGCAATGTGGCAGATGTTGCAAGTGTATGGTGTAGGAGGTAGGTTACTGAAAGCAGTGAAGAGTTTTTACGAGGATAGTGAGGCTCAAGTTAGAGTATGTAGGAAAAAGGGAAATTTTTTCCCAGTAAAAGTAGGCCTTAGACAAGGATGTGTGATGTCACCGTGGTTGTTTAATATATTTATAGATGGGGTTGTAAGAGAAGTAAATGCGAGGGTCTTGGCAAGAGGCGTGGAGTTAAAAGATAAAGAATCACACACAAAGTGGGAGTTGTCACAGCTGCTCTTTGCTGATGACACTGTGGTCTTGGGAGATTCTGAAGAGAAGTTGCAGAGATTGGTGGATGAATTTGGTAGGGTGTGCAAAAGAAGAAAATTAAAGGTGAATACAGGAAAGAGTAAGGTTATGAGGATAACAAAAAGATTAGGTGATGAAAGATTGAATATCAGATTGGAGGGAGAGAGTATGGAGGAGGTGAACGTATTCAGATATTTGGGAGTGGACGTGTCAGCGGATGGGTCTATGAAAGATGAGGTGAATCATAGAATTGATGAGGGAAAAAGAGTGAGTGGTGCACTTAGGAGTCTGTGGAGACAAAGAACTTTGTCCTTGGAGGCAAAGAGGGGAATGTATGAGAGTATAGTTTTACCAACGCTCTTATATGGGTGTGAAGCGTGGGTGATGAATGTTGCAGCGAGGAGAAGGCTGGAGGCAGTGGAGATGTCATGTCTGAGGGCAATGTGTGGTGTGAATATAATGCAGAGAATTCGTAGTTTGGAAGTTAGGAGGAGGTGCGGGATTACCAAAACTGTTGTCCAGAGGGCTGAGGAAGGGTTGTTGAGGTGGTTCGGACATGTAGAGAGAATGGAGCGAAA
Source organism: Cherax quadricarinatus (assembly GCF_038502225.1). Lineage (NCBI taxonomy): Eukaryota > Metazoa > Arthropoda > Malacostraca > Decapoda > Parastacidae > Cherax > Cherax quadricarinatus. The sequence goes on along the minus strand of NC_091295.1, from coordinate 70,070,714 downwards.
CAGAATGACTTCAAGAGTGTATCAGTCTGTAGTGGAAGGAAGGCGGGGTAGGGGTCGGCCTAGGAAAGGTTGGAGGGAGGGGGTAAAGGAGGTTTTGTGTGCGAGGGGCTTGGACTTCCAGCAGGCATGCATGAGCGTGTTTGATAGGAGTGAATGGAGACAAATGGTTTTTAATACTTGACGTGCTGTTGGAGTGTGAGCAAAGTAACATTTATGAAGGGATTCAGGGAAACCGGCAGGCCGGACTTGAGTCCTGGAGATGGGAAGTACAGTGCCTGCACTCTGAAGGAGGGGTGTTAATGTTGCAGTTTAAAAACTGTAGTGTAAAGCACCCTTCTGGCAAGACAGTGATGGAGTGAATGATGGTGAAAGTTTTTCTTTTTCGGGCCACCCTGCCTTGGAATCGGCCAGTGTGATAATAAAAATAAAATATGTGCAATATATATATATATATATATATATATATATATATATATATATATATATATATATATATATATATATATATATATATATATATATATATATTATATATAAGAACATAAGAACGAAGGAACACTGCAGAAGGCCTCCTGGCCCATGCGAGGCAGGTCCAAGTCTCCTACCTAGCACCCTAGTCAGGTCAGGTCACATTGACTTAAGGGAGGAACACGGCAACCGACCTGGTAGCACAAGCTATCAGGTCTAACTCACACCCACCCACATCTACTCATGTATTTATCCAACCTATTTTTAAAGCTACACAACGTTCTGGCCTCTATAACGGTACTTGGGAGTTTGTTCCACTCATCCACAACTCTATTACCAAACCAGTACCTTCCTATATCCCTCCTGAATCTGAATTTTTCCAACTTAAAACCATTGCTGCGAGTCCTGTCTAGGCTAGATATTTTCAGCACACTATTTACATCCCCTTTATTTATTCCTGTCTTCCATTTATACACCTCAATCATATCCCCCCTAATTCTACGTCTTTCTAGAGAGTGCAGTTTCAGGGCCCTTAGTCTATCCTCATAGGGAAGGTTTCTGATACATGGGATCAACTTTGTCATCCTCCTTTGTACATTTTCCAGAGAATTTATATCCATTCTGTAATACGGTGACCAAAACTGTGCAGCATAATCTAAATGAGGCCTAACCAAGGATGTATAGAGTTGAAGAACAACCTGAGGACTCCTATTATTTATGCTTCTTGATATGAAGCCAAGGATTCTATTAGCTTTATTGCGAACACTTATGCACTGTTGTCTTGGTTTCAGATTACTGCTAACCAGAACTCCCAAATCTTTTTCGCAATCCGTAATATTAAGATCTACATTATTTAGTTTATATGTGGCATGGTTATTGTCCTGTCCAACATTTAGAACTTTGCATTTGTCTATATTAAACTGCATCTGCCACTTCTCCGACCACTGCATCAGTCTATTCAAATCTTCCTGGAGTGCTCGAATGTCCTCGTCAGAATGAATTCGACGGCCTATTTTGGTGTCATCGGCAAACTTTCCGATGTCGCTCTTTATGCCCTCATCTATGTCGTTTATGTAGATTGTGAACAGCAGGGGGCCCAACACTGACCCCTGTGGAACACCGCTCGTGACGCTTCCCCACTCTGATTTCTCCCCATTTATGCAAACTCTCTGCTGCCTATTTGTCAACCATGCCTCTATCCAGGAAAAAATTTTTCCTCCTATTCCATGTGCTTTAATTTTCCTCAATAGTCTCTGATGTGGGACCCTGTCAAAAGCCTTACTGAAGTCCATATACACAATATCATATTCATTACCATGATCTACCTCCTCAAATACCTTAGTGAAAAAAGTTAATAAATTCGTAAGGCAGGAACGCCCCTTTGTAAAACCATGCTGAGATTCGTTGATTAATTTATGCTTTTCAAGGTGGCTACCAACTGCCTCGGCAATTATTGATTCCATAAGTTTTCCCACTATGGAGGTTAGGCTTATTGGTCTATAGTTCGAAGCTAAGGACCTGTCACCTGTTTTGAAAATAGGTATCACATTTGCCATTTTCCACTTATCTGGCACCATGCCAGTAGTGATATGTTGAAAAGATTAGCCAAAGGTGTGCTAAGCTCCTCTTTACATTCCTTTAGAACCCTTGCATACAGTTCATCAGGGCCTGGGGATTTATTAGGTTTTAATTTATCTATTTGCCTAAGGACCATGTCACTTGTGACCCTAATAGTGCACAGTTTATTATCGTCCTGTTCTACATAATTTATCATTACTGGAATATCGCTGGTATCCTCCTGTGTAAAAACTGAGAGGAAGGATGTGTTAAAAATTCTACACATTTCCTTATCACTGTCAGTGAGCTGACCCGAGGAACTTTTGAGTGGGCCTATCTTGTCCCCGATCTTACTTTTGTATACCTGAAAGAATCCTTTTGGGTTAGTCTTCGATTCTCTTGCAACTTTAACCTCATAATCTCTTTTTGCTTTTCTAATTCCCTTTTTTATTTCTCTCTTTAACTGAATATATCGATTTCTTAATTGCCCCTCTCCTCTTTTGATTTGCCTATATATGCCTCTCTTTTGACCAATCAGATATTTTAATCTATTGTTCATCCATTTAGGATCATTTTTGTTTGATCTGATTTCCCTATTTGGAACATAATTTGACTGAGCAGCTAGAACTATGCCCTGGAAAGCATCATATTGGCAACCATCACCACCTACCTGACCCTTAGTCAGGTCATTCCAGTTCAGCCCACCTAAGTAATTTTTCAGTCCTATGAAATCAGCCAAGCGAAAGTCTGGGACGGAGACTTGATTGCCATTATTAGGGGAATTCCATGATATATTAAAACTGAGTGATTTGTGATCACTTTCCCCAAGCTCATCATTAGCCTCAAGATTATTAATTAGTGTTTCCCTATTGGCAAGAACCAAGTCAAGGAGGTTATTTCCTCTAGTTGGCTCTGTCACAAACTGTTTTAAAAAACAATAATATATTATATATATTATTTATATATATATTATATATATATATATATATATATATATATATATATATATTATATATTTTTTTTTATTATTATCACACTGGCCGATTCCCACCAAGGCAGGGTGGCCCGAAAAAGAAAAACTTTCACCATCATTCACTCCATCACTGTCTTGCCAGAAGGGTGCTTTACACTACAGTTTTTAAACTGCAACATTAACACCCCTCCTTCAGAGTGCAGGCACTGTACTTCCCATCTCCAGGACTCAAGTCCGGCCTGCTGGTTTCCCTGAACCCCTTCATAAATGTTACTTTGCTCACACTCCAACAGCACGTCAAGTATTAAAAACCATTTGTCTCCATTCACTCCTATCAAACACGCTCACACATGCCTGCTGGAAGTCCAAGCCCCTCGCACACAAAACCTCCTTTACCCCCTCTCTCCAACCTTTCCTAGGCCGACCCCTACCCCGCCTTCCTTCCGCTACAGACTGATACACTCTTGAAGTCATTCTGTTTCGCTCCATTCTCTCTACATGTCCGAACCACCTCAACAACCCTTCCTCAGCCCTGTGGACAACAGTTTTGGTAATCCCGCACCTCCTCCTAACTTCCAAACTACGAATTCTCTGCATTATATTCACACCACACATTGCCCTCAGACATGACATCTCCACTGCCTCCAGCCTTCTCCTCGCTGCAACATTCATCACCCATGCTTCACACCCATATAAGAGCGCTGGTAAAACTATACTTTCATACATTCCCCTCTTTGCCTCCAAGGACAAAGTTCTTTGTCTCCACAGACTCCTAAGTGCACCACTCACTCTTTTCCCCTCATCAATTCTATGATTCACCTCATCTTTCATAGACCCATCCGCTGACACGTCCACTCCCAAATATCTGAATACATTCACCTCCTCCATACTCTCTCCCTCCAATCTGATATTCAATCTTTCATCACCTAATCTTTTTGTTATCCTCATAACCTTACTCTTTCCTGTATTCACCTTTAATTTTCTTCTTTTGCACACCCTACCAAATTCATCCACCAATCTCTGCAACTTCTCTTCAGAATCTCCCAAGAGCACAGTGTCATCAGCAAAGAGCAGCTGTGACAACTCCCACTTTGTGTGTGATTCTTTATCCTTTAACTCCACGCCTCTTGCCAAGACCCTCGCATTTACTTCTCTTACAACCCCATCTATAAATATATTAAACAACCACGGTGACATCACACATCCTTGTCTAAGGCCTACTTTTACTGGGAAATAATTTCCCTCTTTCCTACATACTCTAACTTGAGCCTCACTATCCTCGTAAAAACTCTTCACTGCTTTCAGTAACCTACCTCCTACACCATACACTTGCAACATCTGCCACATTGCCCCCCTATCCACCCTGTCATACGCCTTTTCCAAATCCATAAATGCCACAAAGACCTCTTTAGCCTTATCTAAATACTGTTCACTTATATGTTTCGCTGTAAACACCTGGTCCACACACCCCCTACCTTTCCTAAAGCCTCCTTGTTCATCTGCTATCCTATTCTCCGTCTTACTCTTAATTCTTTCAATAATAACTCTACCATACACTTTACCAGGTATACTCAGCAGACTTATCCCCCTATAATTTTTGCACTCTCTTTTATCCCCTTTGCCTTTATACAAAGGAACTATGCATGCTCTCTGCCAATCCCTAGGTACCTTACCCTCTTCCATACATTTATTAAATAATTGCACCAACCACTCCAAAACTATGTCCCCACCTGCTTTTAACATTTCTATCTTTATCCCATCAATCCCGGCTGCCTTACCCCCTTTCATTTTACCTACTGCCTCACGAACTTCCCCCACACTCACAACTGGCTCTTCCTCACTCCTACAAGATGTTATTCCTCCTTGTCCTATACACGAAATCACAGCTTCCCTATCTTCATCAACATTTAACAATTCCTCAAAATATTCCCTCCATCTTCCCAATACCTCTAACTCTCCATTTAATAACTCTCCTCTCCTATTTTTAACTGACAAAACCATTTGTTCTCTAGGCTTTCTTAACTTGTTAATCTCACTCCAAAACTTTTTCTTATTTTCAACAAAATTTGTTGATAACATCTCACCCACTCTCTCATTTGCTCTCTTTTTACATTGCTTCACCACTCTCTTAACCTCTCTCTTTTTCTCCATATACTCTTCCCTCCTTGCATCACTTCTACTTTGTAAAAACTTCTCATATGCTAATTTTTTCTCCCTTACTACTCTCTTTACATCATCATTCCACCAATCGCTCCTCTTCCCTCCCGCACCCACTTTCCTGTAACCACAAACTTCTGCTGAACACTCTAACACTACATTTTTAAACCTACCCCATACCTCTTCGACCCCATTGCCTATGCTCTCATTAGCCCATCTATCCTCCAATAGCTGTTTATATCTTACCCTAACTGCCTCCTCTTTTAGTTTATAAACCTTCACCTCTCTCTTCCCTGATGCTTCTATTCTCCTTGTATCCCATCTACCTTTTACTCTCAGTGTAGCTACAACTAGAAAGTGATCTGATATATCTGTGGCCCCTCTATAAACATGTACATCCTGAAGTCTACTCAACAGTCTTTTATCTACCAATACATAATCCAACAAACTACTGTCATTTCGCCCTACATCATATCTTGTATACTTATATATCCTCTTTTTCTTAAAATATGTATTACCTATAACTAAACCCCTTTCTATACAAAGTTCAATCAAAGGGCTCCCATTATCATTTACGACCTATGACTGCTGCACCTCTCCTGCCAACGGTTTATAAGCTCCTTCTCAGCACGTATGCCGTATTCTATTCAAGATTGATGGACTGACCACATCGACTCAAGGTTGAGGGACTGATTACCTCATTCTCCTCCTGTTCTTCAAGATTCTCCTTTGTATGGACTGATGAAGCCACTGTGTGGCGAAACGTTTCCTCAATAAAGATACCCAAGAGTTGCACATGTGTCTAATTTATCAACATGTCGGTTCTCTGAACCATTCATCTACAAATCATTTACACCTGGCACCCCAAACTTACCTACCACACCCTCTCTAAAAGTTTCTCCTACTTTAGCATTCAGGTCCCCTACCACAATTACTCTCTCACTTGGTTCAAAGGCTCCTATACATTCACTTAACATCTCCCAAAATCTCTCTCTCTCCTCTACATTCCTCTCTTCTCCAGGTGCATACACGCTTATTATGACCCATTTTCTTTTGCATCCAACCTTTACTTTAATCCACATAATTCTTGAATTTACACATTCATATTCTCTTTTCTCCTTCCATAACTGATCATTTAACATTACTGCTACCCCTTCCTTTGCTCTAACTCTCTCAGATATTCCAGATTTAATCCCATTTATTTCCCCCCACTGAAACTCCCCTACCCCCTTCAGCTTTGTTTCGCTTAGGGCCAGGACATCCAACTTCTTTTCATTCATAACATCTATAACGGGCTTATTTGGTAGGCTGTAAGCGGGGTGTGAATGATATACTTCTTCGGAGGCTTCTTACTTTATTGTTAAGTCGTAGGTGGGTTACACAGGCTTGTGTGTGTGTGCCCATGGCCCGGGAGGGCCATGCCCACGAGAGAGAGCTGGGAGGACTTGTTCCTTGCTGCTAG
>NC_091295.1:69916597-70061597 GCF_038502225.1 Cherax quadricarinatus | reverse complement strand
TTATTTTCCACCAGTCAAAAATACTTTAATCCCTAAAATAGAAACTAAACTAAACTCACTGTATATACATTGAGACATCTCACCGTGTATATATCCTGTGTGGTCTGTAACCACATGGAAACTTAACTTATATATCAGCAATCGTTTTGCTAAACCTGCCCAGCGTAGAAATTTGGAGAAAAGTCAGTCATAACCTCAAGAAATTAATATATTTTATTAATTTTAAAATACCCAGATGTATCTGTAATACACTTGAGAACGTTTACCAAAGGTATATTTTAAAGACAGTTTGGCTTGTGCTATGAACACAATTTTTGTTGTAATAAACAGTCATGCGCCGCATAACGATGTTTCGGTCAATGACGGACCGCATATACGACGGTGGTGTAAACAAACCTACAGTGCTGCCAGTCGTACAAAACTATAGGACATACAATTATGTATAGTACATGATACTGATAATGATAAACAACTATGTTACTGGTTTATGTGCTTACCATACTGTACTTTTTATCGTTATTCTAGGGTGTACTCTTTCTACTTATAAAAAAGTTTACTGTGAAACAGTATGCCGTGTTAAACCGGCAGCAGCCTCATACATCTCGTGTTTACCATGTCTCTTGATAGCACCATTTTCCCTTGTGCTTGATTTAATCTCCTGTTTTTTTGGTCATCATGGCCCCTGCAGGAGAAGAAAAAGAACAACCCTGAAGAAAATTCAGTGAAGGGTTTAGCAGAAGCTTTGGCAGACTTCAAGCTCCTTCAAATTTTTGACAACATGGACCCCTACACCGAAAGGTTTTCAATAATAGGAATGTTCATGGTGCATTATCTGCTTACAAGCAAATCTGCGGAGAAAAAAAACATATAGCCTAGGTGTGTAGTAGGTTATACCATCTAGGTTTGTGTAAGTACACTATGACGTTCACACAATAACGAAATCGCTTAACGACGCATTTCTCAGAACGTATCCCTATCGTTAAACAGATTTCCTCCAATTTATTATTATTATATTTATGAGGATGAGCTGAACCCGTAAAATTCTTTAGTGCCTGAGCAATGAGGAATGAACAGGCTTGATTCAGGAATTAGGAGAATAGGTCTTAATTGCTTGGATCAAGAGCCTTTTAACAGCTTGAAGGCACCTCTCGTTGAGGGTGCTCAACACTGAGAAAATTGCAACATTTTTATAAAAACAAGAAAAATTATTAGCTGTGAAGTGTGACTGGAGAATATGAGTGACTAAGATGATTCCTGTGGAGGTCCTTCCTGCTCTACCAACCTTAATACGTCCTTTACTCCTGCTGTGAAGGATACATCCTCACCCCTGTGGAGGTCCTTCCTGCTGTACCAACCTTAATACGTCCTTTACTCCTGCTGTGAAGGATACATCCTCGCCCCTGTGAAGGTCCTTCCTGCTCTACCAACCTTAATACGTCCTTTACTCCTGCTGTGAAGGATACATCCTCACCCCTGTGGAGGTCCTTCCTGCTCTACCAACCTTAATACGTCCTTTACTCCTGCTGTGAAGGATACATCCTCACCCCTGTGGAGGTCCTTCCTGCTGTACCAACCTTAATATGTCCTTTACTCCTGCTGTGAAGGATGCATCCTCACCCCTGTGGAGGTCCTTCCTGCTCTACCAACCTTAATACGTCCTTTACTCCTGCTGTGAAGGATACATCCTCGCCCCTGTGAAGGTCCTTCCTGCTCTACCAACCTTAATACGTCCTTTACTCCTGCTGTGAAGGATACATCCTCACCCCTGTGGAGGTCCTTCCTGCTGTACCAACCTTAATATGTCCTTTACTCCTGCTGTGAAGGATGCATCCTCACCCCTGTGGAGGTCCTTCCTGCTCTACCAACCTTAATACGTCCTTTACTCCTGCTGTGAAGGATACATCCTCGCCCCTGTGAAGGTCCTTCCTGCTGTACCAACCTTAATACGTCCTTTACTCCTGCTGTGAAGGTTGCATCCTCACCCCTGTGGAGGTCCTTCCTGCTGTACCAACCTTAATACATCCTTTACTCCTGCTGTGAAGGATGCATCCTCACCCCTGTGGAGGTCCTTCCTGCTCTACCAACCTTAATACGTCCTTTACTCCTGCTGTGAAGGATGCATCCTCACCCCTGTGGAGGTCCTTCCTGCTCTACCAACCTTAATACGTCCTTTACTCCTGCTGTGAAGGATGCATCCTCACCCCTGTGGAGGTCCTTCCTGCTGTACCAACCTTAATACGTCCTTTACTCCTGTGAAGGATGCATCCTCACCCCTGTGAAGGTCCTTCCTGCTGTACCAACCTTAATACGTCCTTTACTCCTGCTGTGAAGGATGCATCCTCGCCCCTGTGGAGGTCCTTCCTGCTGTACCAACCTTAATACGTCCTTTACTCCTGCTGTGAAGGATGCATCCTCACCCCTGTGAAGGTCCTTCCTGCTGTACCAACCTTAATACGTCCTTTACTCCTGCTGTGAAGGATGCATCCTCACCCCTGTGGAGGTCCTTCCTGCTGTACCAACCTTAATACGTCCTTTACTCCTGCTGTGAAGGATGCATCCTCACCCCTGTGAAGGTCCTTCCTGCTGTACCAACCTTAATACGTCCTTTACTCCTGCTGTGAAGGATGCATCCTCGCCCCTGTGGAGGTCCTTCCTGCTGTACCAACCTTAATACGTCCTTTACTCCTGCTGTGAAGGATGCATCCTCGCCCCTGCTGTGAAGGATACATCCTCACCCCTGCTGTGAAGGATACATCCTCACCCCTGCTGTGAAGGATACATCCTCACCCCTGCTGTGAAGGATACATCCTCACCCCTGCTGTGAAGGATACATCCTCACCCCTGCTGTGAAGGATACATCCTCACCTCTGCTGTGAAGGATACATCCTCACCCCTGCTGTGAAGGATACATCCTCACCTCTGCTGTGAAGGATACATCCTCACCCCTGCTGTGAAGGATACATCCTCACCTCTGCTGTGAAGGATACATCCTCACCCCTGCTGTGAAGGATACATCCTCACCTCTGCTGTGAAGGATACATCCTCACCCCTGCTGTGAAGGATACATCCTCACCCCTGCTGTGAAGGATACATCCTCACCCCTGCTGTGAAGGATACATCCTCACCCTTGCTGTGAAGGATACATCCTCACCCCTGATGTGAAGGATACATCCTCACCCCTGCTGTGAAGGATACATCCTCACCCCTGCTGTGAAGGATACATCCTCACCCCTGCTGTGAAGGATACATCCTCACCCCTGCTGTGAAGGATACATCCTCACCCTTGCTGTGAAGGATACATCCTCACCCCTGCTGTGAAGGATACATCCTCACCCCTGCTGTGAAGGATACATCCTCACCTCTGCTGTGAAGGATACATCCTCACCCCTGCTGTGAAGGATACATCCTCACCCCTGCTGTGAAGGATACATCCTCACCCCTGCTGTGAAGGATACATCCTCACCCCTGCTGTGAAGGATACATCCTCACCCCTGCTGTGAAGGATACATCCTCACCCCTGCTGTGAAGGATACATCCTCACCCCTGCTGTGTAGGCTACATCCTCACCCCTGCTGTGAAGGATACATCCTCACCCTTGCTGTGAAGGATACATCCTCACCCCTGCTGTGAAGGATACATCCTCACCCCTGCTGTGAAGGATACATCCTCACCCTTGCTGTGAAGGATACATCCTCACCCCTGCTGTGAAGGATACATCCTCACCCCTGCTGTGAAGGATACATCCTCACCCCTGCTGTGAAGGATACATCCTCACCCCTGCTGTGAAGGATACATCCTCACCCCTGCTGTGAAACATACACCCTCACCTCTGCTGTGAAGGATACATCCTCACCCCTGCTGTGAAGGATACATCCTCACCCCTGCTGTGAAGGATACATCCTCACCCCTGCTGTGAAGGATACATCCTCACCCCTGCTGTGAAGGATACATCCTCACCCCTGCTGTGAAGGATACATCCTCACCCCTGCTGTGAAGGATACATCCTCACCCCTGCTGTGAAACATACACCCTCACCCCTGCTGTGAAGGATACATCCTCACCCCTGCTGTGAAGGATACATCCTCACCCCTGCTGTGAAACATACACCCTCACCTCTGCTGTGAAGGATACATCCTCACCCCTGCTGTGAAGGATACATCCTCACCCCTGCTGTGAAACATACACCCTCACCTCTGCTGTGAAGGATACATCCTCACTGGATCACGAAGTCATATTAAGATAAGAGACACATGCATGCACGGATACACACACACAAACACACACACACACACACACACACACACGCACACACACACACACTCACACACACAGGCACTAAACTATAGACCAGTGTCACTGACGTGCATAGTATGCAAATTAATGGAGAAGATTATCAGGAGGAGAGTGGTGGAGCACCTGGAACGGAACAAGAGTATAAATGCCAACCAGCATGGTTTTATGGAAGGCAAATCCTGTGTCACAGACCTACTGGAGTTTTATGATAAAGTAACAGAAGTAAGACATGAGCGATAGGGGTGGGTTGATTGCATCTTCTTGGACTGCAAGAAGGCTTTCAACACAGTTCCTCACAGGAGATTGGTGCAGAAACTAGAGGATCAGGTGCATATAACAGGAAGGGTGCTGCAATGGATCAGAGAATACCTGACAGGGAGGCAACAAGCGTCATGGTACGTGATGAGGTATCACAGTGGGCATTTGTGACGAGCGGGGTCCCTCAGGGGTCGGTCCTAGAACCAGTGCTATTTCTGGTATATGTGAATGGCATGATGGAAGGGTTAGACTCAGAAATGTCCCTGTTTGCAGATGATGTGAAGTTAATGAGGAGAATTAAATCAGATGAGGATCAGGTAGGACTCCAAAGAGACCTGGATAGGCTGGACACCTGGTCCAGCAACTGGCTTCTCGAATTTAACCCCGCCAAATGCCAAGTCATGAAGATTGGGGAAGGGTAAAGAAGACCGCAGACGGAGTATAGGCTAGGTGGCCGAAGACTGCAAACCTTCCTCAAGGAGAAAAATCTTGGGGTGAGCATAATACCGAGCACGTCTCCGGAAGCACACAACCAGATAAATGCTGCAGCATATGGGCGCCTGGCAAACCTGAGAATAGCGTTCTGATACCTTAGTAAGGAATCATTCAAGACACTGTACACCATGTACGTCAGGCCCATATTGGAGTATGCAGCACCTGTTTGGAACCCACACTTGATCAAGCACTTCAAGAAATTAGAGAAAGTGTAAAGGTTTGTGACAAGGTTAGTTCCAGAGCTAAGGGGAATGTCCTACGAAGAAAGGTTGAGGGAAATCGGCCTGACGACACTGAAGGACAGGAGGGTTAGGGGAAACATGGTAACAACATGCAAAATACTGCATGGAATAGACAAGGTGGACAGAGACAGGATGTTCCAGAGAGGGGACACAGAAACAAGGGGCCACAATTGGAAGTTGAAGACCTAGATGAGTCAAAGGGATGTTTGGAAGTATTTCTTCAGTCATAGAGTAGTCAGGAAGTGGAATAGCCTATCAAGTGAGGTAGTGGAGGCAGGAACCATACAGCTTTAAGATGAAATATGATAAAGCTCATGGAGCAGGGAGAGAGGACCTAGTAGCACTCAGTGAAGAGGTGGGGCCAGGAGCTGAGTCTAGACCCCTGTAACCACAATTAGGTGAGTACACACACACACACACACACACACACACACACACACACACACACACACACACACACACACACACACACAAACCTCACTCAAGGAAAAAGATCTTGGGGTGAGTATAACACCAGGCACATCTCCTGAAGCGCACATCAACCAAATAACTGCTGCAGCATATGGGCGCCTAGCAAACCTCAGAACAGCATTCCGACATCTTAATAAGGAATCGTTCAGGACCCTGTACACCGTGTACGTTAGGCCCATATTGGAGTATGCGGCACCAGTTTGGAACCCACACCTAGCCAAGCACGTGAAGAAACTAGAGAAAGTGCAAAGGTTTGCAACAAGACTAGTTCCAGAGCTAAGAGGTATGTCCTACGAGGAGAGGTTAAGGGAAATCAACCTGACGACACTGGAGGACAGGAGAGATAGGGGGGACATAATAACGACTTACAAAATACTGAGAGGAATTGACAAGGTGGACAAAGACAGGATGTTCCAGAGACTGGACACAACAACAAGGGGACACAGTTGGAAGCTGAAGACACAGATGAATCACAGGGATGTTAGGAAATATTTCTTCAGCCACAGAGTAGTCAGGAAGTGGAATAGTTTGGGAAGCGATGTAGTGGAGGCAGGATCCATACATAGCTTTAAGCAGAGGTACGATAAAGCTCATGGTTCAGGGAGAGTGACCTAGTAGCGACCAGTGAAGAGGCGGGGCCAGGAGCTTGGACTCGACCCCTGCAACCTCAACTAGGTGAGCACACAGTGACCTAGTAGCAACCAGTGAAGAGGCAGGGCCAGGAGCTAGGACTCGACCCCTGCAACCTCAACACTGGGTGAGTACAACTAGGTGAGTACATACATACATACATACATACATACATACTACAGGCCTAGGGTCTAATCGACATGTGCCTAGGACAAAATGATAACTAGCAAACACACACACAATGAAATAAATGTACTTGCCTAATTGTGGTTGCAGGGGTTGAGTCTCAGCTCCAGTCCCCGCCTCTCTGTGACCACTATTGGTTTCACTTCTGGCTGCGCAAGCCCTATCATACCTATTCTTAAAGCTATGTATGGATTCTACCTGTACCACTTTGCTGTCTAGGTCGTACCAATTCCTGATCACTCAAAGGCTTAAGAAGTATTTCCTAACATCACTGTGGCTATTGCGCTTTTAACTTCCAACTTTGACCTCGTGTACCTGAGATCTCCATCTCAAACAGATTTTCCCTGTTAGTTCCTCTTGAGTATTTTGTACGTCGTAATCATATCAACTCTGGTCCTTCTGTCCTTTAGTGTCGTCCGGTTTAGCTCATCTAGCCTTTCCTTATAGTTCATACTCCAGAGCTTTCGAAGTAATTTCGTTGTAAACCTTTGCACTTTTCCAGCTTCTTTACATTCTTAACCAGATAAAGGTTCCATACCGGCGCTGCATACTCCAAGCCATGATGGGCCTCATATATGCTTTGTATAATGTCGTGAATATCTTCTTGATGTGCATGAAAACTATCCTTAAATTTGCCAGTCTCGCATTTGCTGCAGTGTGTGTGTGTGTGTGTGTGTGTGTGTGTGTGTGTGTGTGTGTGTGTGTGTGTGTGTGTGTGTGTGTGTGTGTGTGTGTACCTTTGTGTGTCCACAAGAGTTCACACAACAATAGTTTTACAGACTTCTCGGGAAGGTGTATACACTTCTTAAGTGATTTTCTACGAACTTTTTTTTTCTTGTGGGATAAAGGAGGCTGACCCGAGCTTCGTGCTTCTCCTTCATTATACAAGCGTATATTTTCCCATAAATGAGTGTGTATGATGGTGTGCACTAGGCTGTACCTCAGAGTATCACCTTGATCATCATGTGATATGTATACTCTTGCTATATGAAGACTATTGTATACATATAAAGCGTTAGACCCGTGTGGATCATCCAGCATAAGGAGTTTTGGAGGCTGGAACATTTGTATGTTAATACCGAGACAAGTTACTGTGGTAATCATGAATATGCAGTGAGCCACACCGGTCATGGTAGCCTTGACCGTCCACTTGTATGGTGCAGCTGAAAATTGATCTGCATGCTAAAAGTATATTCTCTTTTTTAAGTGTTTATTTACACTGGATTATTTTGAGTCTTTGACACACATTGAGTTTTTTGGGAGGGGGACGAAAATATTATTATTATTTTTTACTTGTACTATCTATCGTGAGTTACAGCATGACCGAATAGACACTCAACCTTCTTTTTTCTCCTAAATTATATTGTGACTGGTTTATGCTTATACTCAGCGCGGGAACGAGACAATGGAGCAAGGTACACTAAATTGCCCCGTGAAGTCGACCTTCTAGCTTCAGTGATCACTTCGATATGTATGCCACTGTACTTGTCAAGGTTGTCTTGACGTAGCAATATTGTCTTGCTCATCTCAGATATAAGTGTAACTGTTGTGTGACATGCACGTGTGTGTGTGTGTGTGTGTGTGTGTGTGTGTGTGTGTGTGTGTGTGTGTGTGTGTGTGTTACCATTTTGTCAAAGGCACTTGTCAATCGATTAGACAGGTGTATGTGTACGTGTTTTACCTTACCACAGTCTGTTTAGTAGAACCTGTTAGTTCAGGTATACATGCATGCTTACCTTTATCACATGTACCTTTGTTTTCATCTGAGTCATCAACTGACAAGTTGATGACTAAGACATGTGCAATACCTGGCTATTTTTATTAATAAACATTTCGCCTGCGCTGCAGGCTGGGTGTGTGAGTCAAGTACAAGACGGAGACTTTGATATGGAAGAAGTGGTGAGATGCAGCAGTTGAAGACATCATGACATGTGGGGGGGAGCACTGGTGGAAGGATGTCAGGTCTACAATGTGAACTGAAGATTTAGCAGTGGCGTTGTAGAAGATATTGTGTGCACCAGTATTCCATGATGTTGCTCTGCCAGAAGGTGGCATTGTATCACAAATATAATACCGATATCAACACTTCAAGGGGCGAGGTGTTAACATCTCAGTGATAGGTTACCTACACTCGTGACACCTTGCGAGGTGTTGTTAGTGTTTGGGTACAAGTGCCTCAGCTTCTGCTCTATATTATAGAGCTGCTGCTGTGGCACCCGTGTATCAGGAAAAATCTTCGTCTATTGTTTCGTGATTGTTTTTCATTTCTTAAAACTTCTTGGAAATCCTGTAAAAAACGAAGCGAAAATATTGCAAGAAAATAGAGTTTTTTCATGTAATTTGAAATATTGTTTTTTTAATCTGACTTAACAGTGTGAAAGATAAATTAATGTTGTAATTCTGTGCATTGACAAGATTGATCAACTTGTTTATAATTGTAAAGTTGTAAGACGAGGAGACACGGGATACATAGCCTGGCACTGGTGCGCCCAGGCTGGCACTGGTGCGCCCAGGCTAGCACTGGTGAGCCCAGACTGGCACTGGTGCACCCAGGCTGGCACTGGTGAGCCCAAGCTGGCACTGGTGAGCCCAGGCTGGCACTGGCGAGCCCCAGGCTGGCACTGGTGCGCCCAGGCTAGCACTGGTGCGCCCAGGCTAGCACTGGTGAGCCCAGACTGGCACTGGTGCACCCAGGCTGGCACTGGTGAGCCCAAGCTGGCACTGGTGAGCCCAGGCTGGCACTGGTGCGCCCAGGCTAGCACTGGTGCGCCCAGGCTAGCACTGGTGCACCCAGGCTGGCACTGGTGCACCCAGGCTAGCACTGGTGCACCCAGGCTAGCACTAGTGCGCCCAGGCTGGCACTGGTGCGCCCTGGCTGGCACTGGTGCGCCCAGGCTAGCACTGGTGAGCCCAGGCTGGCACTGGTGCACCCAGGCTAGCACTGGTGAGCCCAGACTGGCACTGGTGCACCCAGGCTGGCACTGGTGAGCCCAGGCTGGCACTGGTGAGCCCAGGCTGGCACTGGTGAGCCCCAGGCTGGCACTGGTGCGCCCAGGCTAGCACTGGTGAGCCCAGGCTGGCACTGGTGAGGCCAGGCTGGCACTGGTGAGCCCAGGCTGGCACTGATTAATTACATCGTGTGATGTATTCATTTTAGGTGGTAGGTAAGAGACGGTGGCAACAAGCAGGTGAGAGGTGTGATGGTGTGGCAGCCTGCGGGTGGCGGTGATGGCGGGTGCGTGGGCGAGCCTCCAGCGGGCTAACAAAGGTCTAGTAGAACCCAGAAGGCGGCGCCCGTGTGGGTCCCGCCCACACTGGGTGGGATGGGCGGCCGCTGCAGCAGGACTCATCATATAGATGACAGCAACTGGGTACTGGGCGCCCCAGCCACTCAACACACTCATCAACCTTCCTTCAAGTCTGCGGCTACGTCTGTGACCCCTCACACTTGTTACCAGAGTCATCGCGTGGTTCCAGATGACCTAACCCAGGTGAGCGTGGCCCATGACCACCCACATGATGGGTGGCCTGCCTCTACAAGTCATCAGCATTGTGTTTCTGGTGACACGGGCAGCGCCCCGTCTTTGAGGGCAAGTGTTCTCAGTAGAGTGACCTCGCTCAGCAGCCGCATGTGCCAACAGCTGCAGCCTCCACGCTCCACAGATGCACTGCTCTCTGCTACCTCCCGTCGCACTGGAAATCCAGCAGTAAATGAGGCGGAAGCCGCTTCCTGTTGCAGCAGTGACGAACAGTGTGTGTGGGGCCGGACCAGCAGTGTAGCACGGGTCGTCACTCTGTCGGTGGACGCGTTGACACACACCATGCCGACTACACTCGGGCCACCCACTCCTGCCCCCTCCCAGAATCCTTCTACCTCACCAAACTCCGCAAACACTTATGGAAGTATCAGTGAAAACCTTAAACTCTCAGATGATATGCAAATAAATAGTGTTGTCAAGGAAAAACTTTGGGAAAATAAGAATGACGTGAAACATATGGCGGGAATGTGTGTCTGCATCACCGCCAGTTGCAAACACAATAGTTGTTATGAGTCATGTACAAACGATATTAACAATGCTGCTAAGAGATCAGAAAGCAAATGTGGCCATGTTGTGGCAGAGTGTAGAAACGTGAGCTCGTCTTGTGTTGCTACTAGTGTAGATGGTGGCGGCCAGAGGACGTTAGTGGTTACACGGGCTCAAACAGCACAGGTTGGAGGGCGAGCCAGTCAGAGGATTTCTTTGCCCGAGGATCACAAACACTGGGTTGGACACAAACATGATGTAGGCGTCAACCACGACCACAACCACAACCTGGGTCTCGCCTCTCCCCTGCAGCTGAAGCGCTCCTTCTGGTGGGACCAGTTCCTCACTCATTTCCTGCGGTAAGAATCAAATTTTACTTTTGCCTTCTGAGGATAACATCAGAGTAAAGATTTTTTTTATTTCAAAAGTTAAAGGCATTCTCTGAAAAAAAATGACTAGGTAGAGAGAGAGAGAGAGAGAGAGAGAGAGAGAGAGAGAGAGAGAGGGAGGGAGGGAGGGAGGGAGGGAGGGAGGGCGGGGATAACAGATTCCTTGATTACATATTTAAAGTTACAAGAGCAGAGCTGTGCTTGGGTCTCTTAATATAATAGTTTACAGTTGTTATCACGCAAAATTAGTCTTGGCTCCAGCAGTGTGACACTAGTCTTGGCTCCAGCAGTGTGACACTCGTCTTGGCTCCAGCAGTGTGACACTCGTCTTGGCTCCAGCAGTGTGACACTCGTCTTGGCTCCAGCAGTGTGACACTAGTCTTGGCTCCAGCAGTGTGACACTCGTCTTGGCTCCAGCAGTGTGACACTCGTCTTGGCTCCAGCAGTGTGACACTAGTCTTGGCTCCAGCAGTGTGTCTTGGCTCCAGCACACTCGTCTTGGCTCTAGCAGTGTGACACTCGTCTTGGCTCCAGCAGTGTGACACTCGTCTTGGCTCTAGCAGACACTAGTCTTGGCTCCAGCAGTGTGACACTCGTCTTGGCTCCAGCAGTGTGACACTCGTCTTGGCTCCAGCAGTGTGACACTCGTCTTGGCTCCAGCAGTGTGACACTCGTCTTGGCTCCAGCAGTGTGACACTCGTCTTGGCTCCAGCAGTGTGACACTCGTCTTGGCTCCAGCAGTGTGACACTCGTCTTGGCTCCAGCAGTGTGACACTCGTCTTGGCTCCAGCAGTGTGACACTCGTCTTGGCTCCAGCAGTGTGACACTCGTCTTGGCTCCAGCAGTGTGACACTAGTCTTGGCTCCAGCAGTGTGACACTCGTCTTGGCTCCAGCAGTGTGACACTAGTCTTGGCTCCAGCAGTGTGACACTAGTCTTGGCTCCAGCAGTGTGACACTCGTCTTGGCTCCAGCAGTGTGACACTCGTCTTGGCTCCAGCAGTGTGACACTCGTCTTGGCTCCAGCAGTGTGACACTCGTCTTGGCTCCAGCAGTGTGACACTCGTCTTGGCTCCAGCAGTGTGACACTCGTCTTGGCTCCAGCAGTGTGACACTCGTCTTGGCTCCAGCAGTGTGACACTAGTCTTGGCTCCAGCAGTGTGACACTCGTCTTGGCTCCAGCAGTGTGACACTAGTCTTGGCTCCAGCAGTGTGACACTCGTCTTGGCTCCAGCAGTGTGACACTCGTCTTGGCTCCAGCAGTGTGACACTCGTCTTGGCTCCAGCAGTGTGACACTCGTCTTGGCTCCAGCAGTGTGACACTCGTCTTGGCTCCAGCAGTGTGACACTCGTCTTGGCTCCAGCAGTGTGACACTCGTCTTGGCTCCAGCAGTGTGACACTCGTCTTGGCTCCAGCAGTGTGACACTCGTCTTGGCTCCAGCAGTGTGACACTCGTCTTGGCTCCAGCAGTGTGACACTCGTCTTGGCTCCAGCAGTGTGACACTCGTCTTGGCTCCAGCAGTGTGACACTCGTCTTGGCTCCAGCAGTGTGACACTCGTCTTGGCTCCAGCAGTGTGACACTCGTCTTGGCTCCAGCAGTGTGACACTCGTCTTGGCTCCAGCAGTGTGACACTCGTCTTGGCTCCAGCAGTGTGACACTCGTCTTGGCTCCAGCAGTGTGACACTCGTCTTGGCTCCAGCAGTGTGACACTCGTCTTGGCTCCAGCAGTGTGACACTCGTCTTGGCTCCAGCAGTGTGACACTCGTCTTGGCTCCAGCAGTGTGACACTCGTCTTGGCTCCAGCAGTGTGACACTCGTCTTGGCTCCAGCAGTGTGACACTCGTCTTGGCTCCAGCAGTGTGACACTCGTCTTGGCTCCAGCAGTGTGACACTCGTCTTGGCTCCAGCAGTGTGACACTCGTCTTGGCTCCAGCAGTGTGACACTCGTCTTGGCTCCAGCAGTGTGACACTCGTCTTGGCTCCAGCAGTGTGACACTCGTCTTGGCTCCAGCAGTGTGACACTCGTCTTGGCTCCAGCAGTGTGACACTCGTCTTGGCTCCAGCAGTGTGACACTCGTCTTGGCTCCAGCAGTGTGACACTCGTCTTGGCTCCAGCAGTGTGACACTCGTCTTGGCTCCAGCAGTGTGACACTCGTCTTGGCTCCAGCAGTGTGACACTCGTCTTGGCTCCAGCAGTGTGACACTCGTCTTGGCTCCAGCAGTGTGACACTCGTCTTGGCTCCAGCAGTGTGACACTCGTCTTGGCTCCAGCAGTGTGACACTCGTCTTGGCTCCAGCAGTGTGACACTCGTCTTGGCTCCAGCAGTGTGACACTCGTCTTGGCTCCAGCAGTGTGACACTCGTCTTGGCTCCAGCAGTGTGACACTCGTCTTGGCTCCAGCAGTGTGACACTCGTCTTGGCTCCAGCAGTGTGACACTCGTCTTGGCTCCAGCAGTGTGACACTCGTCTTGGCTCCAGCAGTGTGACACTCGTCTTGGCTCCAGCAGTGTGACACTCGTCTTGGCTCCAGCAGTGTGACACTCGTCTTGGCTCCAGCAGTGTAACACTCGTCTTGGCTCCAGCAGTGTAACACTCGTCTTGGCTCCAGCAGTGTAACACTCGTCTTGGCTCCAGCAGTGTGACACTCGTCTTGGCTCCAGCAGTGTGACACTCGTCTTGGCTCCAGCAGTGTGACACTCGTCTTGGCTCCAGCAGTGTAACACTCGACTTGGCTCCAGCGGTGTAACACTTGGCTCCAGCAGTGTAACACTTGTCTTGGCTCCAGCAGTGTGACACTCGTCTTGGCTCCAGCAATGTAACACTCGTCTTTGCTCCAGCAGTGTGACACTTGTCTTGGCTCCAGCAGTGTGACACTTGTCTTGGCTCCAGCAGTGTGACACTTGTCTTGGCTCCAGCAGTGTGACACTCGTCTTGGCTCCAGCAGTGTGACACTCGTCTTGGCTCCAGCAGTGTAACACTCGTCTTGGCTCCAGTGGTGTAACACTCGTCTTGGCTCCAGCAGTGTAACACTCGTCTTGACTCCAGCAGTGTAACACTCGTCTTGGCTCCAGCAGTGTAACACTCGTCTTGGCTCCAGCAGTGTGACACTCGTCTTGGCTCCAGCAGTGTAACACTCGTCTTGGCTCCAGCATTGTAACACTCGTCTTGGCTCCAGCAGTGTGACACTCGTCTTGGCTCCAGCAGTGTAACACTCGTCTTGGCTCCAGCAGTGTGAAACTCGTCTTGGCTCCAACAGTGTAACTGGCTCCAGCAGTGTAACACTAGTCTTGGCTCCAGCGGTGTGACACTCGTCTTGGCTCCAGCAGTGTGACACTCGTCTTGGCTCCAGTAGTGTCACACTCGTCTTGGCTCCAGCAGTGTGACACTTGCCTTGGCTCCAGCAGTGTGACACTCGTCTTTGCTCCAGCAGTGTGACACTCGTCTTGGCTGCAGCAGTGTGACACTCGTCTTGGCTCCAGCAGTGTGACACTTGTCTTGGCTCCAGCAGTGTAACACTCGTCTTGGCTCCAGCAGTGTAACACTCGTTTTGGCTCCAGCAGTGTAACACTCGTCTCGGCTCCAGCAGTGTAACACTCGTCTCGACTCCAGCAGTGTGACACTCGTCTTGACTCCAGCAGTGTGACACTCGTCTTGGCTCCAGCAGTGTAACACTCGTCTTGGCTCCAGCAGTGTAACACTCGTCTTGGCTCCAGCAGTGTAACACTCGTCTTGGCTCCAGCAGTGAGACACTCGTCTTGGCTCCAGCAGTGTAACTGGCTCCAGCAGTGTAACACTGGTCTTGGCTCCAGCAGTGTGACACTTGTCTTGGCTCCAGCAGTGTGACACTCGTCTTGGCTCCAGCAGTGTGACTCTCGTCTTGGCTCCAGCAGTGTGACACTCGTCTTGGCTCCAGCAGTGTGACAATCGTCTTGGATCCAGCAGTGTAACTGGCTCCAGCAGTGTAACACTGGTCTTGGCTCCAGCAGTGTGACACTTGTCTTGGCTCCAGCAGTGTAACACTCGTCTTGGCTCCAGCAGTGTGACACTCGTCTTGGCTCCAGCAGTGTGACACTCGTCTTGGCTCCAGCAGTGTGACAATCGTCTTGGCTCCAGCAGTGTGACACTTGTCTTGGCTCCAGCAGTGTGACACTCGTCCTGGCTCCAGCAGTGTGACACTCGTCTTGGCTCCAGCAGTGTGACACTTGTATTGGCTCCAGCAGTGTGACACTCGTCTTGGCTCCAGCAGTGTGTCATTCGTCTTGGCTCCTGCAGTGTGACACTCGTCTTGGCTCCTGCAGTGTAACACTCGTCTTGGCTCCAGCAGTGTGACACTCATCTTGGCTCCAGCAGTGTGTCATTCGTCTTGGCTCCTGCAGTGTGACACTCGTCTTGGCTCCAGCAGTGTGACAATCGTCTTGGCTCCAGCAGTGTGTCATTCGTCTTGGCTCCTGCAGTGTGACACTCGTCTTGGCTCCAACAGTGTAGCACTCGTCTTGGCTCCAGCAGTGTAACACTCGTCTTGGCTCCAGCAGTGTAACACTCGTCTTGGCTCCAGCAGTGTAACACTCGTCTTGGCTCCAACAGTGTGACACTCGTCTTGGCTCCAACAGTGTGACACTCGTCTTGGCTCCAGCAGTATAACACTCGTCTTGGCTCCAGCAGTGTAACTGGCTCCATCAGTGTAACACTCGTCTTGGCTCCAGCAATGTGACACTCGTCTTGGCTCCAACAGTGTGTCTCTCGTCTTGGCTCCAGCAGTGTAACACTCGTCTTGGCTCCAGCAGTGTAACTCTCGTCTTGGCTCCAACAGTGTAACACTCGTCTTGGCTCCAGCAGTGTAACTCTCGTCTTGGCTCCAGCAGTGTAACTCTCGTCTTGGCTCCAACAGTGTAACACTCGTCTTGGCTCCAACAGTGTAACACTCGTCTTGGCTCCAGTAGTGTCACACTCGTCTTGGCTCCAGCAGTGTGACACTTGCCTTGGCTCCTGCAGTGTCACACTCGTCTTTGCTCCAGCAGTGTAACACTCGTCTCGACTCCAGCAGTGTGACACTTGTCTTGGCTCCAGCAGTGTGACACTAGTCTTGGATCCAGCAGTGTAACACTCGTCTTGGCTCCAGCAGTGTAACACTCGTCTCGACTCCAGCAGTGTGACACTAGTCTTGGATCCAGCAGTGTAACACTCGTCTCGACTCCAGCAGTGTAACACTCGTCTTGGATCCAGCAGTGTAACACTCGTCTTGGCTCCAGCAGTGTGACACTCGTCTTGGCTACAGCAGTGTAACAGTCGTCTTGGCTCCAGCAGTGTAACACTCGTCTTGGCTCCAGCAGTGTAACACTCGTCTTGGCTCCAGCAGTGAGACACTCGTCTTGGCTCCAGCAGTGTAACTGGCTCCAGCAGTGTAACACTGGTCTTGGGTCCAGCAGTGTGACACTTGTCTTGGCTCCAGCAGTGTAACACTCGTCTTGGCTCCAGCAGTGTGACACTCGTCTTGGCTCCAGCAGTGTGACACTCGTCTTGGCTCCAGCAGTCTGACAATCGTCTTGGCTCCAGCAGTGTGACACTTGTCTTGGCTCCAGCAGTGTGACACTCGTCCTGGCTCCAGCAGTGTGACACTCGTCTTGGCTCCAGCAGTGTGACACTTGTATTGGCTCCAGCAGTGTGACACTCGTCTTGGCTCCAGCAGTGTGACACTCATCTTGGCTCCAGCAGTGTGATATTCGTCTTGGCTCCAGCAGTGTGACACTCATCTTGGCTCCTGCAGTGTGACACTCGTCTTGGCTCCAACAGTGTAGCACTCGTCTTGGCTCCAGGAGTGTGACACTTGTCTTGGCTCCAGCTGTGTGACACTCGTCTTGGCTCCAGCAGTGTGACACTCGTCTTGGCTCCAGCAGTGTGACACTCGTCTTGGCTCCAGCAGTGTAACACTCATCTTGGCTCCAGCAGTGTGACAATTGTCTTGGCTCCAGCAGTGTGACACTCGTCTTGGCTCCAACAGTGTAGCACTCGTCTTGGCTCCAGCAGTGTGACAATTGTCTTGGCTCCAGCAGTGTGACACTCGTCTTGGCTCCAGCAGTGTAACACTCATCTTGGCTCCAGCAGTGTGACACTCGTCTTGGCTCCAACAGTGTGACAATTGTCTTGGCTCCAGCAGTGTGACACTCGTCTTGGCTCCAGCAGTGTGACAATTGTCTTGGCTCCAGCAGTGTAACACTCGTCTTGGCTCCAGCAGTGTAACACTCGTCTTGGCTCCAGCAGTGTGACACTCGTCTTGGCTCCAACAGTGTGACACTCGTCTTGGCTCCAGCAGTGTAACACTCGTCTTGGCTCCAGCAGTGTAACTGGCTCCAGCAGTGTTACACTCGTCTTGGCTCCAGCAGTGTAACTGGCTCCAACAGTGTGACACTCGTCTTGGCTCCAGCAGTGTAACACTCGTCTTGGCTCCAGCAGTGTAACTGGCTCCAGCAGTGTTACACTCGTCTTGGCTCCAGCAGTGTAACTGGCTCCAACAGTGTGACACTCGTCTTGGCTCCAGCAGTGTAACACTCGTCTTGGCTCCAGCAATGTGACACTCGTCTTGGTTCCAGCAGTGTAACACTCGTCTTGGCTCCAGCAATGTGACACTCGTCTTGGCTCCAGCAGTGTAACACTCGTCTTGGCTCCAGCAATGTGACACTCGTCTTGGCTCCAGCAGTGTAACTCTCGTCTTGGTTCCAGCTGTGTAACACTCGTCTTGGCTCCAGCAGTGTGACACTCGTCTTGGCTCCAGCAGTGTGACACTTGTCTTGGCTCCAGCAGTGTGACACTCGTCTTGGCTCCAGCAGTGTAACACTCGTCTTGGCTCCAGCAGTGTAACACTCGTCTTGGCTCCAGCAGTGTAACACTCGTCTTGGCTCCAGCAGTGTGACACTCGTCTTGGCTCCAGCAGTGTGACACTTGTCTTGGCTCCAGCAGCGTGACACTCGTCTTGGCTCCAGCAGTGTAATACTCGTCTCGGCTCCAGCAGTGTAACACTCGTCTTGGCTCCAGGAGTGTGACGCTTGTCTTGGCTCCAGCAGCGTGACACTTGTCTTGGCTCCAGCAGTGTGACACTCGTCTTGGCTCCAGCAGTGTGACACTCGTCTTGACTCCAGCAAACACTCGTCTTGGCTCCAGCAGTGTAACTGGCTCCAGCAGTGTGACACTTGTCTTGGCTCCAGCAGTGTGACACTCGTCTTGGCTCCAGCAGTGTGACACTTGTCTTGGCTCCAGCAGTGTGACACTCGTCTTGGCTCCAGCAGTGTGACACTCGTCTTGGCTCCAGCAGTGTAACACTCGTCTTGGCTCCAGCAGTGTAACACTCGTCTTGGCTCCAGCAGTGTGACACTCGTCTTGGCTCCAGCAGTGTGACACTCGTCTTGGCTCCAGCAGTGTGACACTCGTCTTGGCTCCAGCAGTGTGACACTCGTCTTAGCTCCAGCAGTGCAACAATCGTCTTGGCTCCAGCAGTGTAACACTCGTCTTGGCTCCAGCAGTGTAACACTCATCTTGGCTCCAGCAGTGTGACAATTGTCTTGGCTCCAGCAGTGTAACACTCGTCTTGGCTCCAGCAGTGTAACACTCGTCTTGGCTCCAGCAATGTGACACTCGTCTTGGCTCCAACAGTGTGACACTCGTCTTGGCTCCAGCAGTGTAACACTCGTCTTGGCTCCAGCAGTGTAACTGGCTCCAGCAGTGTTACACTCGTCTTGGCTCCAGCAATGTGACACTCGTCTTGGCTCCAACAGTGTGACACTCGTCTTGGCTCCAGCAGTGTAACTCTCGTCTTGGTTCCAGCAGTGTAACACTTGTCTTGGTTCCAGCTGTGTAACACTCGTCTTGGCTCCAGCAGTGTAACTGGCTACAGCAGTGTAACACTCGTCTTGGCTCCAGCAGTGTAACACTCGTCTTGGATCCAGCAGTGTAACTGGCTCCAGCAGTGTAACACTCGTCTTGGCTCCAGCAGTGTGACACTTGTCTTGGCTCCAGCAGTGTGACACTTGTCTTGGCTCCAGTAGTGTAACACTCGTTTTGGCTCCTGCAGTGTGACACTCGTCTTGGCTCCAGCAGTGTGACACTCGTCTTGGCTCCAGCAGTGTGACACTTGTCTTGGCTCCAGCAGTGTGACACTCGTCTTGGCTCCAGCAGTGTAATACTCGTCTCGGCTCCAGCAGTGTAACACTCGTCTTGGCTCCAGGAGTGTGACGCTTGTCTTGGCTCCAGCAGCGTGACACTTGTCTTGGCTCCAGCAGTGTGACACTCGTCTTGGCTCCAGCAGTGTGACACTCGTCTTGACTCCAGCAGTGTAACACTCGTCTTGGCTCCAGCAGTGTAACTGGCTCCAGCAGTGTGACACTCGTCTTGGCTCCAGCAGTGTGACACTTGTCTTGGCTCCAGCAGTGTGACACTCGTCTTGGCTCCAGCAGTGTGACACTCGTCTTGGCTCAAGCAGTGTAACACTCGTCTTGGCTCCAGGAGTGTGACACTTGTCTTGGCTCCAGGAGTGTGACACTTGTCTTGGCTCCAGCAGTGTGACACTTGTCTTGGCTCCAGCAGTGTGACACTCGTCTTGGCTCCAGCAGTGTGACACTCGTCTTGGCTCCAGCAGTGTAACACTCGTCTTGGCTCCAGCAGTGTAACACTCGTCTTGGCTCCAGCAGTGTAACTCTCGTCTTGGCTCCAGCAGTGTAACACTCGTCTTGGCTCCAGCAGTGTAACACTCGTCTTGGCTCCAGCAGTGTAACACTCGTCTTGGCTCCAGCAGTGTGACACTCGTCTTGGCTCCAGCAGTGTGACACTCGTCTTGGCTCCAGCAGTGTAACACTCGTCTTGGCTCCAGCAGTGTGACACTCGTCTTGGCTCCAGCAGTGTGACACTCGTCTTGGCTCCAGCAGTGTGACACTCGTCTTGGCTCCAGCAGTGTGACACTCGTCTTGGCTCCAGCAGTGTGACACTCGTCTTGGCTCCAGCAGTGTGACACTCGTCTTGGCTCCATCAGTGTGACACTCGTCTTGGCTCCAGCAGTGTGACACTCGTCTTGGCTCCAGCAGTGTGACACTCGTCTTGGCTCCAGCAGTGTGACACTCGTCTTGGCTCCAGCAGTGTGACACTCGTCTTGGTTCCAACAGTGTGACACTCGTCTTGGCTCCAGCAGTGTGACACTCGTCTTGGCTCCAGCAGTGTGACACTCGTCTTGGCTCCAGTAGTGTGACACTCGTCTTGGCTCCAACAGTGTGACACTCGTCTTGGCTCCAGCAGTGTGACACTCGTCTTGGCTCCAGGAGTGTAACACTCGTCTTGGCTCCAGGAGTGTAACACTCGTCTTGGCTCCATCAGTGTGACACTCGTCTTGGCTCCAGCAGTGTGACACTCGTCTTGGCTCCAGCAGTGTGACACTCGTCTTGGCTCCAGCAGTGTGACACTCGTATTGGCTCCAGCAGTGTGACACTTGTCTTGGCTCCAGCAGTGTGACACTCGTTTTGGCTCCAGCAGTGTGACATTTGGCTCCAGCGGTGTAACACTTGGCTCCAGGAGTGTAACACTTGTCTTGGCTCCAGTAGTGTGACACTCGTCTTGGCTCCAGCAATGTCAAACTCGTCTTGGCTCCAGCATTGTGACACTTGTCTTGGTTTCAGCAGTGTGACATTTGTCTTGGCTCCAGCAGTGTGACACTCGTCTTGCCTCCAGCAGTGTAACACTCGTCTTGGCTTCAGCAGTGTAACACTCGTCTTGGCTCCAGCAGTGTAACACTCGTCTTGGCTCCAGCAGTGTAACACTCGTCTTGGCTCCAGCAGTGTAACACTCGTCTTGGCTCCAGCAGTGTGACACTCGTCTTGGCTCCAGCAGTGTAACACTCGTCTTGGCTCCAGCAGTGTGAAACTCGTGTTGGCTCCAACAGTGTAACACTCGTCTTGGCTCCAGCAGTGTAACACTCGTCTTGGCTCCAGCATTGTGACACTTGTCTTGGTTTCAGCAGTGTGACATTTGTCTTGGCTCCAGCAGTGTGACACTCGTCTTGGCTCCAGCAGTGTAACACTCGTCTTGGCTCCAGCATTGTGACACTTGTCTTGGTTTCAGCAGTGTGACATTTGTCTTGGCTCCAGCAGTGTGACATTTGTCTTGGCTCCAGCAGTGTGACACTCGTCTTGGCTTCAGCAGTGTAACACTCGTCTTGGCTCCAGCAGTGTAACACTCGTCTTGGCTCCAGCAGTGTGAAACTCGTGTTGGCTCCAACAGTGTAACACTCGTCTTGCCTCCAGCAGTGTAACACTCGTCTTGGCTTCAGCAGTGTAACACTCGTCTTGGCTCCAGCAGTGTAACACTCGTCTTGGCTCCAGCAGTGTAACACTCGTCTTGGCTCCAGCAGTGTGAAACTCGTGTTGGCTCCAACAGTGTAACACTCGTCTTGGCTCCAGCAGTGTGAAACTCGTGTTGGCTCCAACAGTGTAACACTCGTCTTGGCTCCAGCAGTGTGAAACTCGTGTTGGCTCCAACAGTGTAACACTCGTCTTGGCTCCAGCAGTGTGAAACTCGTGTTGGCTCCAACAGTGTAACACTCGTCTTGGCTCCAACAGTGTAACACTCGTCTTGGCTCCAGCATTGTGAAACTCGTGTTGGCTCCAACAGTGTAACACTCGTCTTGGCTCCAGCAGTGTAGCACTCGTCTTGGCTCCAGCAGTGTGACACTCGTCTTTGCTCCAGCAGTGTGACACTCGTCTTGGCTGCAGCAGTGTGACACTTGTCTTGGCTCCAGCAGTGTGACACTCGTCTTGGTTCCAGCAGTGTAACACTCGTCTTGGCTCCAGCAGTGTAACACTCGTCTTGGCTCCAGCAGTGTAACACTCGTCTCGGCTCCAGCAGTGTAACACTCGTCTCGACTCCAGCAGTGTGACACTTGTCTTGACTCCAGCAGTGTGACACTCGTCTTGGCTCCAGCAGTGTAACACTCGTCTTGGCTTCAGCAGTGAAACACTCGTCTTGGCTCCAGCAGTCTAACACTCGTCTTGGCTCCAGCAGTCTAACACTCGTCTTGGCTCCAGCACTGTAACACTCGTCCTGGCTCCAGCAGTGTAACACTCGTCTTGGCTCCAGAAGTGTAACACTCGTCTTGGCTCCAGAAGTGTAACACTCGTCTTGGCTCCAGCAGTGTGACACTCGTCTTGGCTCCAGCAGTGAGACACTCGTCTTGGCTCCAGCAGTGTAACTGGCTCCAGCAGTGTGACACTCGTCTTGGATCCAGCAGTGTAACTGGCTCCAGCAGTGTAACACTTCTCTTGGCTCCAGCAGTGTGACACTTCTCTTGGCTCCAGCAGTGTAACACTTGTCTTTGCTCCAGCAGTGTGACACTCGTCTTGGCTCCAGCAGTGTGACAATCGCCTTGGCTCCAGCAGTGTGACACTCGTCCTGGCTCCAGCAGTGTGACACTCGTCTTGGCTCCAGCAGTGTGACACTCGTCTTGGCTTCAGCAGTGTGACACTTGTCTTGGCTCCAGCAGTGTGACATTCGTCTTGGCTCCAGCAGTGTGACACTCGTCTTGGCTCCAGCAGTGTAACACTCGTCTTGGCTCCAGCAGTGTAGCACTCCTCTTGGCTCCAGGAGTGTGACACTTGTCTTGGCTCCAGCAGTGTGACACTCGTCTTAGCTCCAGCAGTGTGACACTCGTCTTGGCTCCAGCAGTGTGACACTCGTCTTGGCTCCAGCAGTGTGACACTCGTCTTGGCTCCAGCACTGTAACACTCGTCTTGGCTCCAGCAGTGTAACACTCGTCTTGGCTCCAGCAGTGTGACAATTGTCTTGGCTCCAGCAGTGTAACACTCGTCTTGGCTCCAGCAGTGTAACACTCGTCTGGGCTCCAGCAATGTGACACTCGTCTTGGGTCCAACAGTGTGACACTCGTCTTGGCTCCAGCAGTGTAACACTCGTCTTGGCTCCAGCAGTGTAACACTCGTCTTGGCTCCAGCAATGTGACACTCGTCTTGGCTCCAACAGTGTGTCTCTCGTCTTGGCTCCAGCAGTGTGACACTCGTCTTGGCTCCAGCAGTGTAACACTCGTCTTGGTTCCAGCAGCGTAACAATCGTCGTGGCTCTAGCAGTGTAACAATCGTCTTTGCTCCAGCAGTGTAACGCTCGTCTTGGCTCCAGCAGTGTAACAATCGTCTTGGTTCCAGCAGTGTAACAATCGTCTTGGCTCCAGCAGTGTAACACTCGTCTTGACTCCAGCAGTGTGACACTCGTCTTGGCTCCAGCAGTGTGACACTCGTCTTGGCTCCAGCAGTGTGACACTCGTCTTGGCTCCAGCAGTGTGACACTCGTCTTGGCTCCAGCAGTGTGACACTCGTCTTGGCTCCAGCAGTGTGACACTTGTCTTGGCTCCAGCAGTGTGACACTCGTTCTGGCTCCAGCAGTGTAACACTCGTCTTGGCTCCAGCAGTGTAACACTCGTCTTGGCTCCAGCAGTGTGACACTTGTCTTGGCTCTAGCAGTATGACACTTGCCTTGGCTCCAGCAGTGTGACACTCGTCTTGACACCAGCAGTGTGACACTCGTCTTGGCTCCAGACTTGTAACACTCGTCTTGGCTCCAGCAGTGTAACACTCGTCTTGGTTCCAGCAGTGTAACACTCGTATTGGCTCCAGTAGTGTGACACTCGTCTTGGCTCCAGCAGTGTAACACTCGTCTTGGTTCCAGCAGTGTAACACTCGTATTGGCTCCAGCAGTGTAACACTCGTCTTGGCTCCAGCAGTGTAACTCTCGTCTTGGTTCCAGCAGTGTAACACTCGTCTTGGCTCCAGCAGTGTGACACTCGTCTTGGCTCCAGCAGTGTAACACTCGTCTTGGCTCCAGCAGTGTGAAACTCGTCTTGGCTCCAACAGTGTAACTGGCTCCAGCAGTGTAACACTCGTTTTGGCTCCAGCAGTGTGACACTCGTCTTGGCTCCAGCAGTGTAACACTCGTCTTGACTCCAGCAGTGTGACACTCGTTTTGGCTCCAGCAGTGTGACACTCGTCTTGGTTCAAGCAGTGTGACACTCGTCTCGACTCCAGCAGTGTGACACTCGTCTCGACTCCAGCAGTGTGACACTCGTCTTGACTCCAGCAGTGTGACACTCGTCTTGACTCCAGCAGTGTGACACTCGTCTTGGCTCCAGCAGTGTAACACTCGTTTTGGCTTCAGCAGTGTAACACTTGTATTGATTCCAGCAGTGTGACACTCGTCTTGGATCCAGCAGTGTAACACTCGTCTTGGCTCCAGCAGTGTAACATTTGTCTTGGCTCCAGCAGTGTAACACTCGTCTTGGCTCCAGCAGTGTAACACTCGTCTTCGCTCCAGCAGTGTAACACTCGTCTCGACTCCAGCAGTATGACACTCGTCTTGACTCCAGCATTGTGACACTCGTCTTGGCTCCAGCAGTGTAACACTCGTCTTGGCTTCAGCAGTGTAACACTCGTCTTGGCTCCAGCAGTGTGACACTCGTCTTGGATCCAGCAGTGTAACACTCGTCTCGGCTCCAGCAGTGTAACACTTGTCTTGGCTCCAGCATTGTAACACTCGTCTTGTCTCCAGCAGTGTGACACTCGTCTTGGCTCCAGCAGTGTGACACTCGTCTTGGCTCCAGCAGTGTGACACTCGTCTTGGCTCCAGCAGTGTGACACTCGTCTTGGATCCAGCGGTGTAACTGGCTCCAGCAGTGTAACACTGGTCTTGGCTCCAGCAGTGTAACTGGCTCCAGCAGTGTAACACTGGTCTTGGCTCCAGCAGTGTGACACTTGTCTTTGCTCCAGCAGTGTAACACTCGTCTTGGCTCCAGCAGTGTGACACTCGTCTTGGCTCCAGCAGTGTGACACTCGTCTTGGCTCCAGCAGTGTGACACTTGTCTTGGCTCAAGCAGTATGACACTTGTCTTGGCTCCAGCAGTGTGACACTCGTCCTGGCTCCAGCAGTGTGACTCTCGTCTTGGCTCCAGGAGTATGACACTCGTCTTGCCTCCAGCAGTGTAACACTCGTCTTGGCTCCAGCAGTGTGACACTTGTCTTGGCTCCAGGAGTGTGACATTAGTCTTGGCTCCAGCAGTGTGACACTTGTCTTGGCTTCAGCAGTGTAACACTCGTCTTGGCTCCAGCAGTGTAACACTCGTCTTGGCTCCAGGAGTGTGACAATTGTCTTGGCTCCAGCAGTGTGACACTCGTCTTGGCTCCAGCAGTGTGACACTCGTCTTGGCTCCAGCAGTGTGACACTCGTCTTGGCTTCAGCAGTGTATCTGGCTCCAGCAGTGTAACACTCGTCTTGGCTCCAGCAGTGTAACACTTGTCTTGGCTCCAGCAGTGTGACTCTCGTCTTGGCTCCAGCAGTGTGACACTCGTCTTGGCTCCAGCAGTGTGACACTCGTCTTGGCTTCAGCAGTGTATCTGGCTCCAGCAGTGTAACACTCGTCTTGGCTCCAGCAGTGTAACACTTGTCTTGGCTCCAGCAGTGTGACTCTCGTCTTGGCTCCAGCAGTGTGACACTCGTCTTGGCTCCAGCAGTGTGACACTCGTCTTGGCTTCAGCAGTGTATCTGGCTCCAGCAGTGTAACACTCGTCTTGGCTCCAGCAGTGTGACACTCGTCTTGGCTCCAGCAGTGTAACACACTGTGTGAAGAAATATTTACCACTGACCTTCAACACTTCTGTTAGTCAGCTTATAAGTGTGATGTTCTAATAACAGTATTTTGTTCAATATTATTCCTAATTCCCTCTCTATTTGTCTCAAGGTTTTACACTTTAGGACAAACACAAGGAAGCTTGGCTAGGCGGCCAGAGGATCGAGCCTCTGCTGCTCCTTGTGCTAAATGATTCCTACGGGTTTAGTGCTATATATATATATTTTAATACCCATAATATGTAGTCCTAATACGGTGTGCCTTTACTCTCACATTCCTATTAATCTTGCGTGTTTGTTATTACTATTTTGTAATTATTTCTCCAAGGTTTCCGCTTATGTATTGTTGGTTGTGACGTGTTGCAGGCACAGTCTTGTGCTGTAAATTTATATTGCATATTTTTAACATTCTCAGTGGTTTTCTCACCTACTGTTTCTTCTCTGATTTCGGAGATTTATAACAAGAACATCATACTTGCTACAGTGTGACAAAATTAATGAGTGGAAGAAAGCCAAAGATCAAACCATGGAGAGTTATCGCCCCGGTAAATGAGGCCAATAAGCGTAATAGAAAAAATACGGAATTGATATTCTGACTTTTTTTTAACTAAGAGCACAAAGATTGGTAGCAAGCAAAACGAAGTTCAGTGTCAGCAAAGTATAAGTTTAGTCCCCCAAGGGACTGTCCTCACACCTCTCCTGTTTCTTGAACATTAAAATGGTATGAAATACCGACAGATTGTTAGGTAAGACACATATGCAACAGTTAGGTATCTTTATTTCGAAACGTTTCGCCTACACAGTAGGCTTCTTCAGTCGAGTACAGAAAGGTTGATAGAAGCAGAAGATACTTGAAGACGATGTAATCAGTCCATCACCCTTAAAGTTTTGAGGTGGTCAGTCCCTCAGTCTGGAGAAGAGCATTGTTCCGTTGTCTGAAACAATATGAAGTTGAAGTGACAGAATGGGGCCTTTATATAGTGCCAGGAGGTGAGACGTAGGTTGCTTTGGGAGGGCAGGTCCTTCTCAAACCCAGCCGTTCTCACTAGTAGAGGTTGTCGAAGTGGTCTGTACCAAGATACCCTTGTGTTGCAGTGTCTGACAGAATGAACATTAAAATGGTATGAAATACCGACAGATTGTTAGGTAAGACACATATGCAACATTTAGGTATCTTTATTTCGAAACGTTTCGCCTACACAGTAGGCTTCTTCAGTCGAGTACAGAAAGGTTGATAGAAGCAGAAGATACTTGAAGACGATGTAATCAGTCCATCACCCTTAAAGTTTTGAGGTGGTCAGTCCCTCAGTCTGGAGAAGAGCATTGTTCCGTTGTCTGAAACAATATGAAGTTGAAGTGACAGAATGGGGCCTTTATATAGTGCCAGGAGGTGAGACGTAGGTTGCTTTGGGAGGGCAGGTCCTTCTCAAACCCAGCCGTTCTCACTAGTAGAGGTTGTCGAAGTGGTCTGTACCAAGATACCCTTGTGTTGTAGTGTCTGACAGAATGAACATTAAAATGGTATGAAATACCGACAGATTGTTAGGTAAGACACATATGCAACAGTTAGGTATCTTTATTTCGAAACGTTTCGCCTACACAGTAGGCTTCTTCAGTCGAGTACAGAAAGGTTGATAGAAGCAGAAGATACTTGAAGACGATGTAATCAGTCCATCACCCTTAAAGTTTTGAGGTGGTCAGTCCCTCAGTCTGGAGAAGAGCATTGTTCCGTTGTCTGAAACAATATGAAGTTGAAGTGACTGAAGGGACTGACCACCTCAAAACTTTAAGGGTGATGGACTGATTACATCGTCTTCAAGTATCTTCTGCTTCTATCAACCTTTCTGTACTCGACTGAAGAAGCCTACTGTGTAGGCGAAACGTTTCGAAATAAAGATACCTAACTGTTGCATATGTGTCTTACCTAACAATCTGTCGGTATTTCATACCATTTTAATGTTCATTCTGTCAGACACTGCAACACAAGGGTATCTTGGTACAGACCACTTCGACAACCTCTACTAGTGAGAACGGCTGGGTTTGAGAAGGACCTCCTGGCACTATATAAAGGCCCCATTCTGTCACTTCAACTTCATATTGTTTCAGACAACGGAACAATGCTCTTCTCCAGACTGAGGGACTGACCACCTCAAAACTTTAAGGGTGATGGACTGATTACATCGTCTTCAAGTATCTTCTGCTTCTATCAACCTTTCTGTACTCGACTGAAGAAGCCTACTGTGTAGGCGAAACGTTTCGAAATAAAGATACCTAACTGTTGCATATGTGTCTTACCTAACAATCTCCTGTTTCTTATCGTAACAGACATAGATAAAACACCAGCATAAGCTTCGTGTTGTCATTCGCTAACGATATCAAAATTATGAAAGTCGCCTCAGTAAAAAGATGCAGAAATATTGTAATGGGGTATTAACACAGTCTTCAAATAAGCAAATGATGTTCAGTGGTGAAAAATTGGTTGTTTAGATATATTTTAAAGAACGAGCACAAAATACAGTACCCTGGCAGACCATCTCACAACTTAAGAAACTGGTAAAATATTAAAAAATAATAATGCCAGATAATATGATTAAAAGCTGAAAAAAAGGACAGTGTAAACAGTGACAACTTTCAAAATATGAACAATAATGCAAATGATAGTAATATTCAGATTGTGTGGTCACATCTATAATATTGTTGTGTGTGCTGACAGCTCCGTTCAAGGCTGGAGAGCAGAGATCGTTTACTGCCCGCAGCTCCGTTCAAGGCTGGAGAGCAGAGATCGTTTACTGCCCGCAGCTCCGTTCAAGGCTGGAGAGAGAGCAGAGAACGTTTACTGCCCGCAGCTCCGTTCAAGGCTGGAGAGCAGAGATCGTTTACTGCCCGCAGCTCCGTTCAAGGCTGGAGAGCAGAGATCGTTTACTGCCCGCAGCTCCGTTCAAGGCTGGAGAGCAGAGATCGTTTACTGCCCGCAGCTCCGTTCAAGGCTGGAGAGCAGAGATCGTTTACTGCCCGCAGCTCCGTTCAAGGCTGGAGAGAGAGCAGAGAACGTTTACTGCCCGCAGCTCCGTTCAAGGCTGGAGAGAGAGCAGAGATCGTTTACTGCCCGCAGCTCCGTTCAAGGCTGGAGAGCAGAGATCGTTTACTGCCCGCAGCTCCGTTCAAGGCTGGAGAGCAGAGATCGTTTACTGCCCGCAGCTCCGTTCAAGACTGGAGAGCAGAGATCGTTTACTGCCCGCAGCTCCGTTCAAGGCTGGAGAGAGAGCAGAGAACGTTTACTGCCCGCAGCTCCGTTCAAGGCTGGAGAGAGAGCAGAGATCGTTTACTGCCCGCAGCTCCGTTCAAGGCTGGAGAGAGAGCAGAGATCGTTTACTGCCCGCAGCTCCGTTCACGGCTGGAGAGAGAGCAGAGACCGTCTACTGCCTGCAGCGCCGTTCAAGGCTGGAGAGAGAGCAGAGAACGTTTACTGCCCGCAGCTCCGTTCAAGGCTGGAGAGAGAGCAGAGATCGTTTACTGCCCGCAGCTCCGTTCAAGGCTGGAGAGAGAGCAGAGATCGTTTACTGCCCGCAGCTCCGTTCAAGGCTGGAGAGAGAGCAGAGATCGTTTACTGCCCGCAGCTCCGTTCAAGGCTGGAGAGCAGAGAACGTTTACTGCCCGCAGCTCCGTTCAAGGCTGGAGAGAGAGCAGAGAACGTTTACTGCCCGCAGCTCCGTTCAAGGCTGGAGAGAGAGCAGAGATCGTTTACTGCCCGCAGCTTCGTTCAAGGCTGGAGAGCAGAGATCGTTTACTGCCCGCAGCTCCGTTCAAGGCTGGAGAGAGAGCAGAGATCGTTTACTGCCCGCAGCTCCGTTCAAGGCTGGAGAGCAGAGATCGTTTACTGCCCGCAGCTCCGTTCAAGGCTGGAGAGAGAGCAGAGATCGTTTACTGCCCGCAGCTCCGTTCAAGGCTGGAGAGCAGAGATCGTTTACTGCCCGCAGCTCCGTTCAAGGCTGGAGAGCAGAGATCGTTTACTGCCCGCAGCTCCGTTCAAGGCTGGAGAGAGAGCAGAGATCGTTTACTGCCCGCAGCTCCGTTCAAGGCTGGAGAGCAGAGATCGTTTACTGCCCGCAGCTCCGTTCAAGGCTGGAGAGAGAGCAGAGATCGTTTACTGCCCGCAGCTCCGTTCAAGGCTGGAGAGCAGAGATCGTTTACTGCCCGCAGCTCCGTTCAAGGCTGGAGAGAGAGCAGAGATCGTTTACTGCCCGCAGCTCCGTTCAAGGCTGGAGAGCAGAGATCGTTTACTGCCCGCAGCTCCATTCAAGGCTGGAGAGCAGAGATCGTTTACTGCCCGCAGCTCCGTTCAAGGCTGGAGAGAGAGCAGAGATCGTTTACTGCCCGCAGCTCCGTTCAAGGCTGGAGAGCAGAGATCGTTTACTGCCCGCAGCTCCGTTCAAGGCTGGAGAGAGAGCAGAGATCGTTTACTGCCCGCAGCTCCGTTCAAGGCTGGAGAGCAGAGATCGTTTACTGCCCGCAGCTCCGTTCAAGGCTGGAGAGAGAGCAGAGATCGTTTACTGCCCGCAGCTCCGTTCAAGGCTGGAGAGCAGAGATCGTTTACTGCCCGCAGCTCCGTTCAAGGCTGGAGAGAGAGCAGAGAACGTTTACTGCCCGCAGCTCCGTTCAAGGCTGGAGAGAGAGCAGAGATCGTTTACTGCCCGCAGCTCCGTTCATGGCTGGAGAGAGCAGAGATCGTTTACTGCCCGCAGCTCCGTTCAAGGCTGGAGAGAGAGCAGAGAACGTTTACTGCCCGCAGCTCCGTTCAAGGCTGGAGAGAGAGCAGAGATCGTTTACTGCCAGCAGCTCCGTTCAAGGCTGGAGAGCAGAGATCGTTTACTGCCCGCAGCTCCGTTCAAGGCTGGAGAGCAGAGATCGTTTACTGCCCGCAGCTCCGTTCAAGGCTGGAGAGAGAGCAGAGATCGTTTACTGCCCGCAGCTCCGTTCAAGGCTGGAGAGAGAGCAGAGAACGTTTACTGCCCGCAGCTCCGTTCAAGGCTGGAGAGAGAGCAGAGAACGTTTACTGCCCGCAGCTCCGTTCAAGGCTGGAGAGAGAGCAGAGATCGTTTACTGCCCGCAGCTCCGTTCAAGGCTGGAGAGAGAGCAGAGATCGTTTACTGCCCGCAGCTCCGTTCAAGGCTGGAGAGAGCAGAGATCGTTTACTGCCCGCAGCTCCGTTCAAGGCTGGAGAGAGCAGAGAACGTTTACTGCCCGCAGCTCCGTTCAAGGCTGGAGAGAGAGCAGAGATCGTTTACTGCCCGCAGCTCCGTTCAAGGCTGGAGAGAGAGCAGAGAACGTTTACTGCCCGCAGCTCCGTTCAAGGCTGGAGAGAGAGCAGAGATCGTTTACTGCCCGCAGCTCCGTTCAAGGCTGGAGAGCAGAGATCGTTTACTGCCCGCAGCTCCCTTCAAGGCTGGAGAGAGAGCAGAGAACGTTTACTGCCCGCAGCTCCGTTCAAGGCTGGAGAGAGAGCAGAGAACGTTTACTGCCCGCAGCTCCGTTCAAGGCTGGAGAGAGAGCAGAGAACGTTTACTGCCCGCAGCTCCGTTCAAGGCTGGAGAGAGAGCAGAGATCGTTTACTGCCCGCAGCTCCGTTCAAGGCTGGAGAGCAGAGATCGTTTACTGCCCGCAGCTCCGTTCAAGGCTGGAGAGAGAGCAGAGAACGTTTACTGCCCGCAGCTCCGTTCAAGGCTGGAGAGAGAGCAGAGAACGTTTACTGCCCGCAGCTCCGTTCAAGGCTGGAGAGAGAGCAGAGATCGTTTACTGCCCGCAGCTCCGTTCAAGGCTGGAGAGAGAGCAGAGAACGTTTACTGCCCGCAGCTCCGTTCAAGGCTGGAGAGCAGAGATCGTTTACTGCCCGCAGCTCCGTTCAAGGCTGGAGAGAGAGCAGAGATCGTTTACTGCCCGCAGCTCCGTTCAAGGCTGGAGAGAGAGCAGAGAACGTTTACTGCCCACAGCTCCGTTCAAGGCTGGAGAGAGCAGAGAACGTTTACTGCCCGCAGCTCCGTTCAAGGCTGGAGAGCAGAGATCGTTTACTGCCCGCAGCTCCGTTCAAGGCTGGAGAGCAGAGATCGTTTACTGCCCGCAGCTCCGTTCAAGGCTGGAGAGAGAGCAGAGAACGTTTACTGCCCACAGCTCCGTTCAAGGCTGGAGAGAGAGCAGAGAACGTTTACTGCCCACAGCTCCGTTCAAGGCTGGAGAGAGAGCAGAGAACGTTTACTGCCCACAGCTCCGTTCAAGGCTGGAGAGAGCAGAGAACGTTTACTGCCCGCAGCTCCGTTCAAGGCTGGAGAGAGAGCAGAGAACGTTTACTGCCCGCAGCTCCGTTCAAGGCTGGAGAGAGCAGAGAACGTTTACTGCCCGCAGCTCCGTTCAAGGCTGGAGAGAGAGCAGAGAACGTTTACTGCCCGCAGCTCCGTTCAAGGCTGGAGAGAGCAGAGAACGTTTACTGCCCGCAGCTCCGTTCAAGGCTGGAGAGAGAGCAGAGATCGTTTACTGCCCGCAGCTCCGTTCAATGCTGGAGAGAGCAGAGAACGTTTACTGCCCGCAGCTCCGTTCAAGGCTGGAGAGAGAGCAGAGAACGTTTACTGCCCGCAGCTCCGTTCAAGGCTGGAGAGAGAGCAGAGATCGTTTACTGCCCGCAGCTCCGTTCAAGGCTGGAGAGAGAGCAGAGATCGTTTACTGCCCGCAGCTCCGTTCAAGGCTGGAGAGAGAGCAGAGAACGTTTACTGCCCGCAGCTCCGTTCAAGGCTGGAGAGAGAGCAGAGATCGTTTACTGCCAGCAGCTCCGTTCAAGGCTGGAGAGAGAGCAGAGAACGTTTACTGCCCACAGCTCCGTTCAAGGCTGGAGAGAGCAGAGAACGTTTACTGCCAGCAGCTCCGTTCAAGGCTGGAGAGAGAGCAGAGATCGTTTACTGCCAGCAGCTCCGTTCAAGGCTGGAGAGAGAGCAGAGATCGTTTACTGCCCGCAGCTCCGTTCAAGGCTGGAGAGAGAACAGAGAACGTTTACTGCCCGCAGCTCCGTTCAAGGCTGGAGAGAGAGCAGAGAACGTTTACTGCCCGCAGCTCCGTTCAAGGCTGGAGAGAGATCAGAGATCGTTTACTGCCCGCAGCTCCGTTCAAGGCTGGAGAGAGAGCAGAGAACGTTTACTGCCCGCAGCTCCGTTCAAGGCTGGAGAGCAGAGATCGTTTACTGCCCGCAGCTCCGTTCAAGGCTGGAGAGAGAGCAGAGAACGTTTACTGCCCTCAGCGCCGTTCCCGTCTGGAGAGAGCAGAGAACGTTTACTGCCCGCAGCTCCGTTCAAGGCTGGAGAGAGAGCAGAGAACGTTTACTGCCCGCAGCTCCGTTCAAGGCTGGAGAGAGCAGAGAACGTTTACTGCCCGCAGCTCCGTTCAAGGCTGGAGAGAGAGCAGAGAACGTTTACTGCCTGCAGCTCCGTTCAAGGCTGGAGAGAGAGCAGAGAACGTTTACTGCCCGCAGCTCCGTTCAAGGCTGGAGAGAGAGCAGAGAACGTTTACTGCCCGCAGCTCCGTTCAAGGCTGGAGAGAGCAGAGAACGTTTACTGCCCGCAGCTCCGTTCAAGGCTGGAGAGAGAGCAGAGATCGTTTACTGCCCGCAGCTCCGTTCAAGGCTGGAGAGAGAGCAGAGATCGTTTACTGCCCGCAGCTCCGTTCAAGGCTGGAGAGAGAGCAGAGAACGTTTACTGCCCGCAGCTCCGTTCAAGGCTGGAGAGAGAGCAGAGATCGTTTACTGCCCGCAGCTCCGTTCAAGGCTGGAGAGAGAGCAGAGAACGTTTACTGCCCGCAGCTCCGTTCAAGGCTGGAGAGAGAGCAGAGAACGTTTACTGCCCGCAGCTCCGTTCAAGGCTGGAGAGAGAGCAGAGAACGTTTACTGCCCGCAGCTCCGTTCAAGGCTGGAGAGAGAGCAGAGAACGTTTACTGCCCGCAGCTCCGTTCAAGGCTGGAGAGAGCAGAGAACGTTTACTGCCCGCAGCTCCGTTCAAGGCTGGAGAGAGAGCAGAGATCGTTTACTGCCCGCAGCTCCGTTCAAGGCTGGAGAGAGAGCAGAGAACGTTTACTGCCCGCAGCTCCGTTCAAGGCTGGAGAGAGAGCAGAGAACGTTTACTGCCCGCATAGAGTCACACCATTTAAAATATTGGAACTGCTTCAGAGTTCTTGGAATGTAGTCTCTGGAGTGAAGTGGAGAACCATAATTTATAATATATAGTTACCTTACCCGGTGAATATAACTGGAGGGTGTTCTGGGGGTCAACGCCCCCGCGGCCCGGTCCATGACCAGACCTCACGGTGGATCAGGGACTGATCAGCCAGGTTGCTACTGCTGGTCGCACGCAACCAGCGTACTAATCACAGCCCGGTTGGTCAGGTACTGAAGATATTGGAGGACTCGGTACCAAATCCACTTCCGGAAAACCTCTTAGAGGTATCACCCTTAAGCTACTGAGTAGTTTCTTAAACTACCCCCTTATATGTGTATATAATTATTTAAAAAATAACTTTTAAATGATACACTGGGAATGACATCATAGGACCTGTGTATAGCATCGTAGATCCTATATTTCAAATATTTCCTCCCACTCCCTAGAGGTTGACCACGTGCCTAGGATGCTGAAGGCATTTCCTCTCTGGATCGCAACATTGAGTCTCTGAAAAAGTAAACTGATCACTCTGGGGTCTTCGGTTTCTCTGAGAAGTTTATCTAACTTCTTCAGAAACTTCACCTTTAACAGTAAAAATGTAATATCACACATGTAAATCATTCACACACAGCACTTCTTGAGAATAAGTTTGAACAAAACTGAAACTCCCAGTCTGGGGGTTCCAAACATTTGAAAAAAATCATGTTTATTTACAAAATATGCATTTTAAGTGATATAGAGTATATTATTACCCTTCGTAGATTTTCCCAGCAGGTTTATAAGTTTGTTTATAACAGAGTTTTAACAGCAACACCTGTCACATCAATAACAGTTTTAACACCTTGGGCAGAACAGTATTCTGAGAGTGTTTACCAAGGTACACAATGTCTGGTAGTGATTCAGGGATCATCGCCCTTACGGTCCGCTCTCAAACCAGGACTCATAAATTAGAAAGGAATAAGGAGGAATAGGAAGTATTACGAAAAATGCAGGAGAGCAACACTGAGTGTATGCTAAATGTGGGTATAATGATGAGAGGCCAGAGTTGGTGGTGACGGTAGTGAGCTTATTGTGTGGTCAGTGTGTCAACACAATGTGTTAGCACGTGCACCGTGGAGCCTCTGTAAAGCTCAACCTCTCACTCTAAACAATAACACACACACACACACACACACACACACACACACACACACACACACACACACACACACACACACACACACACACACACACACACACACACACACACACACACACACACACACACACACACACTCTCTCTCTCTCTCTCTCTCTCTCTCACTCTCTCTCTCTCTCTCTCTCTCTCTCTCTCTCTCTCTCTCTCTCTCTCTCTCTCTCTCTCTCTCTCTCTCTCTCTCTCTCTCTCTGCCCCTAGGAACGTACTTAGAGTGAAGGCCACATTCACGCACCCTTAACATTATCCTCAATCACACCTTCACGTTCTCTTAATATTAATCTCAAGCAAGTGTGGCACTGCTCAGGTGCCGCCACGGTGCCACACTTGTCGGTGCCACACTTGTCGGTGCCACACTTGTCGCGGCCGTTTCATACTTTTCTTAATCGTAGTTAAATATATTATAGGTTTGTATGACTTAACTTTACAGGAAATATCATTTGTAGGTTTACAAGAAACATTTAATAATTAACGTTAGAAATCGCTTAGAAAATCACTAATATAATAATATAGTTTCTTAGATGAGAGCTTAAGTTGGTCGTGAAAGCTGTCATCATCATATATACCCGGCTACTCTCTCAACCGTAGTACACACACGATATCTTGCAATGTAACACACACACTAACACTTTCCTAATACATTTTTCCTCTGGACACGACCTACAGTATTGAAAATGAGTTGGGCAAATATTTTTGTTAGTGGGTTTGGGTTTGAGAAGGACTTGCCTAGAATGGGCCAGTAGGCCTGTTGCAGTGTTCCTTCCTTTTCCTGTCATGTAACACAGGTACCTATTTCTACTGCTAGGTGGGCAGAGGCAGCCGAGATGTAAGGCAACTGGCTCAAATATTTCTCTGTGCCAGGGAATCGAATCCAGAGTCTTGCGATTGTGAAGCTATTGTGGAGAGAGTCAGCAATATGGTGGTTATATCTTTATCATCCCTTTTGCCAATGTACATAGACCATCCTGAGAGAGAGTAATTCCTAAGTAATGATAACTCCAGCTCAGCCGGAAGGAAACCTTTGAAGCTTCCGTACCTGATGAACCCTTACTCTCCTCCTTACCTTAATGAAGTCTAAAAAAAAAAAAAAAACCATACCACGGGCGGGGTTAGAACCCGCCCGGGGGTTCTAACCCCGCCCGTGGTATAGTTTGTTTGCAATCATGTCATTACGATTTCGTGAGTCGAGTCTTAATGAAGTTTCCCAGCTTAGGCTGACACATTTAAACTAAATACATAACTCATCTTGTTAGGTATCGCTATTGTATCCAATTTTGTTTAAAAAAAAAATGCAAAACCCGACGTCAACACAACCCGTATATTTTAGTCGAATTTAAAGGGAACACTAGAGAAACTAGGTAATAGCTTTTAGAGTGTGGAGGGGATGCGTGGAGAGGGAGCCAGGTACACGTATGGCAGCTATAAACGCAAAGGAGTTATAGGGACGCGAGTATTTTTCATTCTCTGTATAGTACGTGAAACGAACTAAGTGAAGAGGTTATGGAGGTAACTTACACTATTTA
The DNA here is from genome assembly GCF_038502225.1 of Cherax quadricarinatus. Taxonomy (NCBI): domain Eukaryota; kingdom Metazoa; phylum Arthropoda; class Malacostraca; order Decapoda; family Parastacidae; genus Cherax; species Cherax quadricarinatus. The sequence goes on along the minus strand of NC_091295.1, from coordinate 70,025,044 downwards.
AAGAGTAGGTATGATCAAGTCTTGGAGACCAGGAATCGGAAAAGAAGGTGGATAATTGAGAAAGTGTATAAATGATGGTACCAGCTTCTACATCAGAAAGAAAATATAACAGGTCTAAGAGATTTTAAGAAATACACAGGAAAGTAAGATAAGTGTGTACTGCAAGATTTATTTTTCATCATAAGTGTTCAAAAAAATAAGAAAAAAAAACTGCAAAAGTGGAACACATTTAGCTCTTCCGTTCCACGGTTCGCGAAAATCGTAATACTGCTAATGTATATTTGACTGATGTGAGCTTTAAGACTGGCTTACCATGGGTTCAAGCTCTTCTCGTTGCTGAGTTGCGTTTTACACTCGCAAGACAGGAGAGTAATACCTCGCAGGATGCTTACTGTCTGCCAACCTACCACCTGGTGTGCTTGTATCACACTCCCAAGACAGGAGAGTAATACCTCCCAGGATGCTTGCTGTCTGCCAACCTACCACCTGGTGTGCTTCCATCACACTCCCAAGACTGGAGAGTAATAACTCCCAGGATGCTTACTGTCTGCCAACCTACCACCTGGTGTGCTTGTATCACACTCCCAAGACAGGAGAGTAATACCTCCCAGGATGCTTGCTGTCTGCCAACCTACTACCTGGTGTGCTTGTATCACACTCCCAAGACAGGAGAGTAATACCTCCCAGGATGCTTGCTGTCTGCCAACCTACTACCTGGTGTGCTTGTGTCACACTCCCAAGACAGGAGAGTAATACCTCCCAGGATGCTAGCTGTCTGCCAGCCTACTACCTGGTGTGCTTGTATCACGCTCCCAAGATAGGAGAGTAATACCTCCCAGGATGCTTGCTGTCTGCCAACCTACCACCTGGTGTGCTTCCATCACACTCCCAAGACAGGAGAGTAATACCTCCCAGGATGCTTGCTGTCTGCCAACCTACCACCTGGTGTGCTTCCATCACACTCCCAAGACAGGAGAGTAATACCTCCCAGGATGCTTGCTGTCTGACAGCCTACTACCTGGTGTGATTCCATCACACTCCCAAGACAAGAGAGTAATACCTCCTAGGGTGCTTGCTGTCTGACAGCCTACTACTTGGTATCACACTCCCAAGACAGGAGAGTAATACCTCCCAGGATGCTTGCTGTCTGCCAGCCTACTACCTGGTGTGCTTGTATCACACTCCCAAGACAGGAGAGTAATACCTCCCAGGATGCTTGCTGTCTGCCAGCCTACTACCTGGTGTGCTTGTATCACACTCCCAAGACAGGAGAGTAATACCTCCCACGATGCTTGCTGTCTGCCAGCCTACTACCTGGTGTGCTTGTATCACACTCCCAAGACAGGAGAGTAATACCTCCCACGATGCTTGCTGTCTGCCAGCCTACCTCCTGGTGTGCTTGTGTCACACTCCCAAGACAGGAGAGTAATACCTCCCACGATGCTTGCTGTCTGCCAGCCTACTACCTGGTGTGCTTGTATCACACTCCCAAGACAGGAGAGTAATACCTCCCAGGATGCTTGCTGTCTGCCAGCTTACTACCTGGTGTGCTTGTATCACACTCCCGAGACAGGAGAGTAATACCTCCCAGGATGCTTGCTGTCTGCCAGCCTACTACCTGGTGTGCTTGTATCACACTCCCGAGACAGGAGAGTAATACCTCCCAGGATGCTTGAAGTCTGCCAGCCTACTACCTGGTGTGCTTGTATCACACTCCCAAGACAGGAGAGTAATACCTCCCAGGATGCTTGCTGTCTGCCAGCCTACTAACATCCTTTTACCCACTACCATCCTACTACAGCTACACAACAGATCAACACACACAAGTTGTATATGGATATTGCAGGATGGGTGTATATGTGGCTGGACACATTGTTATTATCAAGTGTTCTTCTCGGGCTGGGATATCCTGTTGCGTAACTCTTGGTTTTTGTTGTTATATTTTTTACGCTCTATTTGCGCACGAGAGGCCGGGGGTGTTGCGGCAGCGTACGTGGCTGACCTCGGCCTGTACACACTGTTCTGGCACCTACATCTTTTGACCTGCTCGTGTGGGGCGTATTGTGTGGGAGGGTTTGGTGGGGAGGGGGAGAGTGTTTACCTTTAAAGAAAAAATGAAGGGAAGTACAATGCTATGCCTGGTACAATTCACAACCAACCCGCAATATCGTTGCTGGAACATGCTAACCCGCAATATCGTTGCTGGAACATGCTAACCCGCAATATCGTTGCTGGAACATGCTAACCCGCAATATCGTTGCTGGAACATGCTAACCCGCAATATCGTTGCTGGAACATGCTAACCCGCAATATCGTTGCTGGAACATGCTAACCCGCAATATCGTTGCTGGAACATGCTAACCAGCAATATCGTTGCTGGAACATGCTAACCCGCAATATCGTTGCTGGAACATGCTAACCCGCAATATCGTTGCTGGAACATGCTAACCCACAATATCGTTGCTGGAACATGTTAACCCACAATATCGTTGCTGGAACATGCTAACCCACAATATCGTTGCTGGAACATGTTAACCCAAACTATCGTTGCTGGAACATGTTAACCCACAATATCGTTGCTGGAACATGCTAACCCCAAATATCGTTGCTGGAATATGTTAACCCAAAATATCGTTGCTGGAACAAGCTAACCCCAAATATCGTTGCCGGAACATGCTAACCCACAATATCGTTGCTGGAACATGTTAACCCACAATATCGTTGCTGGAACATGCTAACCCACAATATCGTTGCTGGAACATGCTAACCCACAATATCGTTGCTGGAACATGCTAACCCACAATATCGTTGCTGGAACATGTTAACCCAAACTATCGTTGCTGGAACATGTTAACCCACAATATCGTTACTGGAACATGCTAACCCACAATATCGTTGCTGGAACATGTTAACCCAAACTATCGTTGCTGGAACATGTTAACCCACAATATCGTTGCTGGAACATGCTAACCCACAATATCGTTGCTGGAACATGCTAACCCACAATATCGTTGCTGGAACATGCTATACCCAAAATATCGTTGCTGGAACATGTTAACCCACAATATCGTTGCTGGAACATGCTAACCCACAATATCGTTGCTGGAACATGTTAACCCACAATATCGTTGCTGGAACATGCTAACCCACAATATCGTTGCTGGAACATGCTAACCCACAATATCGTTGCTGGAACATGCTATACCCAAAATATCGTTCCTGGAACATGTTAACCCACAATATCGTTGCTGGAACATGTTAACCCACAATATCGTTGCTGGAACATGCTAACCCACAATATCGTTGCCGGAACATGCTAACCCACAATATCGTTGCTGGAACATGCTAACCCACAATATCGTTGCTGGAACATGCTAACCCACAATATCGTTGCTGGAACATGCTAACCCACAATATCGTTGCTGGAACATGCTAACCCCAAATATCGTTGCTGGAACATGCTAACCCAAAATATCGTTGCCGGAACATGCTAACCCACAATATCGTTGCTGGAACATGCTAACCCCAAATATCGTTGCTGGAACATGCTAACCCACAATATCGTTGCTGGAACATGCTAACCCAAAATATCGTTGCTGGAACATGCTAACCCACAATATCGTTGCTGGAACATGCTAACCCCAAATATCGTTGCTGGAACATGCTAACCCACAATATCGTTGCTGGAACATGCTAACCCACAATATCGTTGCTGGAACATGCTAACCCACAATATCGTTGCTGGAACATGCTAACCCACAATATCGTTGCTGGAACATGCTAACCCACAATATCGTTGCTGGAACATGCTAACCCACAATATCGTTGCTGGAACATGCTAACCCACAATATCGTTGCTGGAACATGCTAACCCACAATATCGTTGCTGGAACATGCTAACCCCAAATATCGTTGCTGGAACATGCTAACCCACAATATCGTTGCTGGAACATGCTAACCCACAATATCGTTGCTGGAACATGCTAACCCACAATATCGTTGCTGGAACATGCTAACCCACAATATCGTTGCTGGAACATGCTAACCCAAAATATCGTTGCCGGAACATGCTAACCCCAAATATCGTTGCTGGAACATGCTAACCCCAAATATCGTTGCTGGAACATGCTAACCCACAATATCGTTGCTGGAACATGCTAACCCAAAATATCGTTGCCGGAACATGCTAACCCACAATATCGTTGCTGGAACATGCTAACCCACAATATCGTTGCTGGAACATGCTATACCCAAAATATCGTTGCTGGAACATGCTAACCCAAAATATCGTTGCTGGAACATGCTAACCCACAATATCGTTGCTGGAACATGCTAACCCAAAATATCGTTGCTGGAACATGCTAACCCCAAATATCGTTGCTGGAACATGCTAACCCAAAATATCGTTGCCGGAACATGCTAACCCCAAATATCGTTGCTGGAACATGCTAACCCCAAATATCGTTGCTGGAACATGCTAACCCCAAATATCGTTGCTGGAACATGCTAACCCACAATATCGTTGCTGGAACATGCTAACCCACAATATCGTTGCTGGAACATGCTAACCCACAATATCGTTGCTGGAACATGCTAACCCAAAATATCGTTGCCGGAACATGCTAACCCCAAATATCGTTGCTGGAACATGCTAACCCCAAATATCGTTGCTGGAACATGCTAACCCACAATATCGTTGCTGGAACATGCTAACCCAAAATATCGTTGCTGGAACATGCTAACCCACAATATCGTTGCCGGAACATGCTAACCCACAATATCGTTGCTGGAACATGCTAACCCCAAATATCGTTGCTGGAACATGCTAACCCACAATATCGTTGCTGGAACATGCTAACCCACAATATCGTTGCTGGAACATGCTAACCCAAAATATCGTTGCCGGAACATGCTAACCCACAATATCGTTGCTGGAACATGCTAACCCCAAATATCGTTGCTGGAACATGCTAACCCACAATATCGTTGCTGGAACATGCTAACCCACAATATCGTTGCTGGAACATGCTAACCCACAATATCGTTGCTGGAACATGCTAACCCACAATATCGTTGCTGGAACATGCTAACCCACAATATCGTTGCTGGAACATGCTAACCCACAATATCGTTGCTGGAACATGCTAACCCACAATATCGTTGCTGGAACAGTTCACAACTGACCCACAAATTTGATAATGGTCCAGGACCAATCAAAATGTCTTAGTTTCACCTGCAGTTATGGCGTTATTTGTAAATTGGTTTATTCATTCATTAATAATTTGCCGGTACTTCTGGCCCGAGTCTTCTGGAGATGGCGACCCAGCGGTGGCCCCGGGTGGGGGGTGGCTTCATCATCTTCTTTCTTTTGTGTAACTATAGCTCCAGGTCCCGCTTCTACCACTGATCACACAGTGTGCTGTATAACTATAGCTCCAGATCCCGCCTCTACCACTGATCACACAGTGTGCTGTGTAACTATAGCTCCAGGTCCCGCCTCTACCACTGATCACACAGTGTGCTGTGTAACTATAGCTCCAGGTCCCGCTTCTACCACTGATCACACAGTGTGCTGTGTAACTATAGCTCCAGGTCCCGCCTCTACCACTGATCACACAGTGTGCTGTGTAACTATAGCTCCAGGTCCCGCTTCTACCACTGATCACACAGTGTGCTGTGTAACTATAGCTCCAGGTCCCGCCTCTACCACTGATCACACAGTGTGCTGTGTAACTATAGCTCCAGGTCCCGCCTCTACCACTGATCACACAGTGTGTTGTGTAACTATAGCTCCAGGTCCCGCCTCTACCACTGATCACACAGTGTGCTGTGTAACTACAGCTCCAGGTCCCGCCTCTACCACTGATCACACAGTGTGCTGTGTAACTATAGCTCCAGGTCCCGCTTCTACCACTGATCACACAGTGTGCTGTGTAACTATAGCTCCAGGTCCCGCCTCTACCACTGATCACAGTGTGCTGTGTAACTATAGCTCCAGGTCCCGCCTCTACCACTGATCACACAGTGTGCTGTGTAACTATAGCTCCAGGTCCCGCCTCTACCACTGATCACACAGTGGGCTGTGTAACTATAGCTCCAGGTCCCGCCTCTACCACTGATCACACAGTGTGCTGTGTAACTATAGCTCCAGGTCCCGCCTCTACCACTGATCACACAGTGTGCTGTGTAACTATAGCTCCAGGTCCCGCCTCTACCACTGATCACACAGTGTGCTGTGTAACTATAGCTCCAGGTCCCGCCTCTACCACTGATCACACAGTGTGCTGTGTAACTATAGCTCCAGGTCCTGCCTCTACCACTGATCACACAGTGTGCTGTGTAACTATAGCTCCAGGTCCCGCCTCTACCACTGATCACACAGTGTGCTGTGTAACTATAGCTCCAGGTCCCGCCTCTACCACTGATCACACAGTGTGCTGTGTAACTATAGGTCCAGGTCCCGCCTCTACCACTGATCACACACTGTTCTGTGTAACTATAGCTCCAGGTCCCGCCTCTACCACTGATCACACAGTGTGCTGTGTAACTATAGCTCCAGGTCCCGCCTCTACCACTGATCACACAGTGGGCTGTGTAACTATAGCTCCAGGTCCCGCCTCTACCACTGATCACACAGTGTGCTGTGTAACTATAGCTCCAGGTCCCGCCTCTACCACTGATCACACACTGTTCTGTATAACTATAGCTCCAGATCCCGCCTCTACCACTGATCACACACTGTTCTGTGTAACTATAGCTCCAGGTCCCGCCTCTACCACTGATCACACAGTGTGCTGTGTAACTATAGGTCCAGGTCCCGCTTCTACCACTGATCACAGTGTGCTGTGTAACTATAGCTCCAGGTCCCGCTTCTACCACTGATCACACACTGTTCTGTGTAACTATAGCTCCAGGTCCCGCCTCTACCACTGATCACACAGTGTGCTGTGTAACTATAGCTCCAGGTCCCGCCTCTACCACTGATCACACAGTGGGCTGTGTAACTATAGCTCCAGGTCCCGCCTCTACCACTGATCACGCAGTGTGCTGTGTAACTATATCTCCAGGTCCCGCCTCTACCACTGATCAAACAGCGTGCTGTGTAACTATAGCTCCAGGTCCCGCCTCTACCACTGATCACACAGTGTGCTGTGTAACTATAGCTCCAGGTCCCGCCTCTACCACTTATCACACAGTGTGCTGTGTAACTATAGCTCCAGGTCCCGCCTCTACCACTGATCACACAGTGTGCTGTGTAACTATAGCTCCAGGTCCCGCCTCTACCACTGATCACACAGTGTGCTGTGTAACTATAGCTCCAGGTCCCGCCTCTACCACTGATCACACAGTGTGCTGTGTAACTATAGCTCCAGGTCCCGCCTCTACCACTGATCACACAGTGTGCTGTGTAACTATAGCTCCAGGTCCCGCCTCTACCACTGATCACACAGCGGGCTGTGTAACTATAGCTCCAGGTCCCGCCTCTACCACTGATCACACAGTGTGCTGTGTAACTATAGCTCCAGGTCCCGCCTCTACCACTGATCACACAGTGTGCTGTGTAACTATAGCTCCAGGTCCCGCCTCTACCACTGATCACAGTGTGCTGTGTAACTATAGCTCCAGGTCCCGCCTCTACCACTGATCACACAGTGTGCTGTGTATCTATAGGTCCAGATCCCGCCTCTACCACTGATCACACACTGTTCTGTGTAACTATAGCTCCAGGTCCCGCCTCTACCACTGATCACACAGTGTGCTGTGTAACTATAGCTCCAGGTCCCGCCTCTACCACTGATCACACACTGTTCTGTATAACTATAGCTCCAGATCCCGCCTCTACCACTGATCACACACTGTTCTGTGTAACTATAGCTCCAGGTCCCGCCTCTACCACTGATCACACAGTGTGCTGTGTAACTATAGGTCCAGGTCCCTCCTCTACCACTGATCACACAGTGGGCTGTGTAACTATAGCTCCAGGTCCCGCCTCTACCACTGATCACACAGTGTGCTGTGTAACTATAGCTCCAGTTCCCGCCTCTACCACTGATCACACAGTGTGCTGTGTAACTATAGCTCCAGGTCCCGCCTCTACCACTGATCACACAGTGGGCTGTGTAACTATAGCTCCAGGTCCCGCCTCTACCACTGATCACACACTGTTCTGTGTAACTATAGCTCCAGGTCCCGCCTCTACCACTGATCACACAGTGTGCTGTGTAACTATAGCTCCAGGTCCCGCCTCTACCACTGATCACAGTGTGCTGTGTAACTATAGCTCCAGGTCCCGCCTCTACCACTGATCACACAGTGTGCTGTGTAACTCTTGTAGTGACGTCTTCTGTTATACTTTTTTTTGGTTCCAGGTTTATGCAGTTCTCATTTTTTCACACTATTTCATCTCTAACTTTCTTTCCATCTATCAACCAGTATTTACGGACAAACATTTTTCATTATTCCGTCTACCTTTTACACAGCTGAGTTGGCTGAAGTTGTGCTTCAGCTCCAGAGCCACCTCTCTTACTCTTCCTAGGTTGAATTAAAATGGTTGAGTTATTCAGCATAGGCAGAGTCCGCCCGAACTTTGGTGGATAAAACGTTTTCTCATATTAAAAGGCCACAAACCACATCATATGCCTTATTCACATTCTTGTCCGTATATTGTACCACTGATATACATAGATTGGCTTCAAGCCAGCTTGCGAGTGTAGAAAACCCCTTGAAACCGATCACAGGTATGTTACAGGTAACCTCATTTCTTTCCTGCCTCGCTCTGGCTGGCCAGGTGAATCCCAGAGAGAGAGAGGAAGAGGAAAGGGGGTTATTGACGGTATCACAGTTTTCCCGGGTTGGGGAAGGGAGGGGGGTGACACATTTTGTACTTTTAACATTGTTAAATACATGATAGTGTGAGGACACCTTGTATCCAACAGTTGAATACTTCAAGCAGGTCTCCATCACACATTTACATAGATTTGCCCCAGAAAGCTACCCATAATATATATATATATATATATATATATATATATATATATATATATATATATATATATATATATATATATATATATGTGTGTGTGTGTGTGTGTGTGTCGTGCCGAATAGGTAAAATTGGTCAATTAGCAAGAAATCATTTAAAATTAAGTCTTTTCCAAAATTTTCTCTTATACGGTTAAAACTAATTTTTTTTCAGTTATGTTAATGTATAAATTAAAAATTTTGTACCAAAAGAACCTTAGAAAACTTACCTATCCTTATTATAACAAGGGCATTTTTTTTTTAGCTTAATCCAACAAAATATATTTTAGATAATCTTACAAAAATTGAATAATAAACAAACACAATGAAATATGTTTTTTCGTTAGGTTCAGAATTATTTTTGCGAAATTATTGCATACACAAATTTTCGCTTCCCTCATTCGGCAAGAAGAGCGTTGCTAGTTAAGCCAAAATAGCCCAATATCCGTTATCCGTTCAGTGTCGGCGTGCCTCGTTGTGCTCCGGGTTTTCTCGTGTTTTCACGGTCGCCCTTACGTGCTAGAACTTTAATTTGTGTCATCAATCCTATACGATACATCCCTCTAGCGCCTGGAACCAATCTTGGGCGGAAAACATTATATACTGAGTCAAAAAAGGAGAATTAGTGTGCACTACCTAGCAGAGTTTACTGCCAGAGGGGAATCATAGGCCTGTGTTCCGTGTGAAAAAATAATAATAATTGAACTTTGTGTCAGAGGAAAGAAAGTCTCCCTGAAAACATTGAGTATACATAGTGTATAGTGTATACTACAGTGGCTCCCTAGTATATTGATGATAAAGGCTAAAGTGTCATTTGAAAACAGGTGAATTTGTAAATGAAGTGATAAGCCTATAGAGGCAGGTGCCAGAAGTCGCCAGAAACTTACCACAGGTCAGCTGTTTTAATAATCTTCCTGGCCTGCTAGTGTACTCGCATATAATCTAGTGATACCAGTGAATAGCAGAATACAGTGTTGTAGTAGCAACTAACCAGTATTATAATGGTACTTAGTGGAGTGGAGTGACTTTCATTAGTTTCTTTTTTCTTGAAATACCAGACGTTACTGTGAATTTCATATAACCTGTAGTTACCAGCGGTCGCAATATACACAACGAGAAGCAAATATTACTACAGAAAAAGCGTCCTTCCTCCAAAATTTGCACCAGTCAACTATAGTGATAATATAGCATTTATTGTGGTGGAGACGGAAAAAAAATAGAAAAGCTAGATACAGCGATTGATAAACAAGGGTTGAGGTCGACCGTTCGTCATTGTAGGAGCTGCCAGCAGTCACCGGCTCTTCAACACGCAAGTTATACTTTTGTATCAATCAAATCACATATTACTCGGGTAGATAATTTCCAGTAGATCCTTCATGTGTTAGCCCAAATCACCGACCAGTATGTTTTAAATAAGCGACCCACTGATCAGATCAGATCGACTGGTCCGAACCCTTGACTGGTCCAAACCCTGGACTGGTTTCAAACGGTTTCGTTGGACAATAAAGCAGACTGTAAACGGATGGGGTTGTAGGCGCCCTTATAAACATAAACATTAAATATATATCAGGAGCGTGCACGGTAAGCTGTCCAATATACAAAAACAGTTAGAAACAGAAATACAAATAGCTAGAGCTTCATTTAAGGAGGTTATTAATAGAATATTCAAGAGGTTCCTAGTAGAATTGCAGTAAATCAACCATTCAAATCATTATGAAGCTGTGTGTAGTCTGTGGTCAGTCAAACAAACGCGCTTCCACATGCATAAATTGTCATTTTTGTGGAAATTGGTGTCACGCCCCTTGTGCAGATATCCAAGAACTAGCTACAAGCAGTATTAAAACAGGGAAGTGTTTTTGGGTATGCCCAAATGAGATAAATCTGTGGACTAAAATCACAAGGGTATTAAAAGAGGTCAACATCAAAGCTGCTTTCATAGAAAACCTGGAAGCTTTCTACAACAGATGGGAACATAAAAAGTCTGGGCTGAATGGTACTGCCCTTGATACTGGCCATGTAGTCAGAAACTGTAAGGCTGGAGATGAAGTCCTGGTAGTCAGTAAATGTGGGGCTGATAGTGCTGTCCTGGGAGACAGTAATGGTGAAGCTGGAGGTGCTGTCCTGGGAGACAGTAATGGTGAAGCTGGAGGTGCTGTCCTGGGAGACAGTAATGGTGAAGCTGGAGGTGCTGTCCTGGGAGACAGTAATGGTGAAGCTGGAGATGCTGTCCTGGGAGACAGTAATGGTGAAGCTGGAGATTTTGTCCAGGTAGTCGGGAATTATACGCAGGAAGGAATACATATAAATGACCTCATAGGGGACAGGAGCCATAGTAGGGAAACAAGTGCAGTCAAAGATAAGATAAAACCAATATTGCAAACTAGAAATACCGCAGGAAATAGCAAACAAGAGGACTCCACTAGCAATAGTGAGGATATATTACCAAAAACAACTGGTGGGAGCTCCATTGTTGGTGCTAGGGAGGATAGAAGTAAGACAGGGAAACATGCACCAACAGGGAATACAGTCACAGAAACCCAAGGCAAACGGAAACCAAGCCTGTGCACATACTATGCACTCGGTATCTGCTGGCATGGGAAATCTGGAAAAACAGATGGGACGTGCAACTATGACCACCCTAGAAAATGCCATGCCCATATGACAACAGGAAAATGCAAACTCCCTTCCTGTAAGCTTTTTCACCCTGAACTGTGTACCTCTTCAGTACAGGAAAGACTGTGCTATAACTTAAATTGCCAGGCATACCATCTAAAGGGGACAAAAAGATACAAAACATCCAGGCCATGGGAAAACCTGGGTAGCCACAGCCACTCAAGAGGGAGAGGTTTTTTAGTGCCAGGAAGGAAAAAAAACTGGCAGGAAATGGCAGAAATCGTACACCAAATCCAGTCATTCCTGGAGTGGAACCACAGTCGATGGCCTCCACTCCAAACCAACAGATACAGATACTAATGCCGGAAAAAAAATCCCCCCCCCCAGTACCAACAATACCACCAGTCCGATAACATTCTTCTTTGCAAATATACAGGGTCTAAAGCCAGCAACAAACAACAAAATACCTTTCATCCGTGGACTGCTTGCAGAGGCAAAGGCAATGTTCGCGGCTTTCACTGAGACCCACATAAAGGATCACTTGGACAACGAAATATGGATCCCAGGTTACAACCTATACAGATGTGACAGAGTGAACAGGCAAAAGGGGGGGGGGTTGGCCTGTACATTGCAGAGTCACTTGTTTGCACAGAACTGCTAAATGCCTCAAATGATGTAGTGGAAGTTTTAGCAGTAAAGGTCGAGAACCAAAACCTAGTCATTGTGGTAGTCTACAAGCCTCCGGATGCAACATCCCAGCAATTCCAGGAACAGCTGTTAAAAATTGACCACTCTCTGGAAAATCTTCCAGCTCCTGCACCCAACATCTTGCTCCTGGGGATTTCAACTTAAGGCACCTAAAATGGAGGAATATAGCAAATAATATTGTTGCAGTAATAACACCAGGAGGCAGCTCTGATGAAAACTCACACTCACGCGAGCTTTTAAATCTCTGCACAAAATTCAATTTAAACCAGCAAATAATAGAGCCTACTAGACTGGAGAATACACTAGACCTCATCTTCACTAACAATGATGATCTGATAAGAAATGTCACCATATCAAAAACAATATACTCAGATCACAACATAATTGAGGTTCAGACATGTCTGTGCGGAGCCCCAGACCGACAAAATGAGATTAGTCACGAGGGAGCATTCACCAAATTCAACTTCAATAACAAAAACATAAAGTGGGACCAAGTAAACCAAGTCCTAACCAATATAAGCTGGGAAGATATACTAAGCAACACAGACCCCAACTTATGCCTAGAACAGATTAACTCGGTGGCACTCGATGTATGCACAAGGCTTATTCCTCTAAGAAAAAGGAGGAGTAGATGTAAAATAGAAAGAGACAGGCGCTCCCTTTACAGGCGACGGAAAAGAATAACAGAGCGGCTAAAAGAGGTCAATATATCTGAAATGCGTAGGGAGACACTGGTCAGAGAAATAGCAAGCATCGAACTCAAGCTAAAGGAATCTTATAGGAGTCAGGAATCGCGGGAAGAACTAAAAGCCATAAATGAAATCGAAAGAAACCCAAAGTATTTCTTCTCCTATGCCAAATCAAAGTCGAGAACAACGTCCAGTATTGGGCCCCTACTTAAACAAGATGGGTCCTACACAGATGACAGCAAGGAAATGAGTGAGCTACTCAAGTCCCAATATGACTCAGTTTTTAGCAAGCCGCTAACCAGACTGAGAGTCGAAGATCAAAATGAATTTTTTATGAGAGAGCCACAAAATTTGATTAACACAAGCCTATCCGATGTTATCCTGACGCCAAATGACTTCGAACAGGCGATAAATGACATGCCCATGCACTCTGCCCCAGGGCCAGACTCATGGAACTCTGTGTTCATCAAGAACTGCAAGAAGCCCCTATCACGAGCATTTTCCATCCTATGGAGAGGGAGCATGGACACGGGGGTCGTCCCACAGTTACTAAAAACAACAGACATAGCCCCACTCCACAAAGGAGGCAGTAAAGCAACAGCAAAGAACTACAGACCAATAGCACTAACATCCCATATCATAAAAATCTTTGAAAGGGTCCTAAGAAGCAAGATCACCACCCATCTAGAAACCCATCAGTTACACAACCCAGGGCAACATGGGTTTAGAACAGGTCGCTCCTGTTTGTCTCAACTATTGGATCACTACGACAAGGTCCTAAATGCACTAGAAGACAAAAAGAATGCAGATGTAATATATACAGACTTTGCAAAAGCCTTCGACAAGTGTGACCATGGCGTAATAGCGCACAAAATGCGTGCTAAAGGAATAACAGGAAAAGTCGGTCGATGGATCTATAATTTCCTCACTAACAGAACACAGAGAGTAGTCGTCAACAGAGTAAAGTCCGAGGCAGCTACGGTGAAAAGCTCTGTTCCACAAGGCACAGTACTCGCTCCCATCTTGTTCCTCATCCTCATATCCGACATAGACAAGGATGTCAGCCACAGCACCGTGTCTTCCTTTGCAGATGACACCCGAATCTGCATGACAGTGTCTTCCATTGCAGACACTGCAAAGCTCCAGGCGGACATCAACCAAATCTTTCAGTGGGCTGCAGAAAACAATATGAAGTTCAACGATGAGAAATTTCAATTACTCAGATATGGTAAACATGAGGAAATTAAATCTTCATCAGAGTACAAAACAAATTCTGGCCACAAAATAGAGCGAAACACCAACGTCAAAGACCTGGGAGTGATCATGTCGGAGGATCTCACCTTCAAGGACCATAACATTGTATCAATCGCATCTGCTAGAAAAATGACAGGATGGATAATGAGAACCTTCAAAACTAGGGAGGCCAAGCCCATGATGACACTCTTCAGGTCACTTGTTCTATCTAGGCTGGAATATTGCTGCACACTAACAGCACCTTTCAAGGCAGGTGAAATTGCTGACCTAGAAAATGTACAGAGAACTTTCACGGCGCGCATAACGGAGATAAAACACCTCAATTACTGGGAGCGCTTGAGGTGGTTCCTAAACCTGTATTCCCTGGAATGCAGGAGGGAGAGATACATGATTATATACACCTGGAGAATCCTAGAGGGACTAGTACCGAACTTGCACACGAAAATCACTCACTACGAAAGCAAAAGACTTGGCAGACGATGCACCATCCCCCCAATGAAAAGCAGGGATGTCACTAGCACGTTAAGAGACCATACAATAAGTGTCAGGGGCCCGAGACTGTTCAACTGCCTCCCAGCACACATAAGGGGGATTACCAGCAGACCCCTGGCAGTCTTCAAGCTGGCACTGGACAAGCACCTAAAGTCAGTTCCTGATCAGCCGGGCTGTGGCTCGTACGTTAGTTTGCGTGCAGCCAGCAGCAACAGCCTGGTTGATCAGGCTCTGATCCACCAGGAGGCCTGGTCACAGACCGGGCCGCGGGGGCGTTGACCCCCGGAACTCTCTCCAGGTAAACTCCAGGTATTCGGCACGACATGTATATGTTTACCTGGAGTTTACCTGGAGAGAGTTCCGGGGGTCACCGCCCCCGCGGCCCGGTCTGTGACCAGGCCTCCTGGTGGATCAGAGCCTGATCAACCAGGCTGTTGCTGCTGGCTGCACGCAAACTAACGTACGAGCCACAGCCCGGCTGATCAGGAACTGACTTTAGGTGCTTGTCCAGTGCCAGCTTGAAGACTGCCAGGGGTCTGCTGGTAATCCCCCTTATGTGTGCTGGGAGGCAGTTGAACAGTCTCGGGTCCCTGACACTTATTGTATGGTCTCTTAACGTGCTAGTGACACCCCTGCTTTTCATTGGGGGGATGGTGCATCGTCTGCCAAGTCTTTTGCTTTCGTAGTGAGTGATTTTCGTGTGCAAGTTCGGTACTAGTCCCTCTAGGATTTTCCAGGTGTATATAATCATGTATCTCTCCCTCCTGTTGATAAATTAGACAACTGTGCAACTCTTGGGTATCTTTATTGAGGAAACGTTTCGCCACACAGTGGCTTCATCAGTCCATACAGAGGAGAATCTTGAAGAACAGGAGGAGAATGAGGTAATCAGTCCCTCAACCTTGAGTCGATGTGGTCAGTCCATCAATCTTGAATAGAATACGGCATACGTGCTGAGAAGGAGCTTATAAACCGTTGGCAGGAGAGGTGCAGCAGTCATAGGTCGTGTAACATTTGTTCAATGTTGAAGTAGGTCGTGCCCAAGAATTAGGCAAGCGAAGAATTCCCAAGTATTAAGATCCCAAGAAGTTGCAGTGTCTGACAGGTTTGTAGATGAATGGTTCAGAGAACCGACATGTTGATAAATTAGACAACTTCTTCAAGATTCTCCTCTGTATGGACTGATGAAGCCACTGTGTGGCGAAACGTTTCCTCAATAAAGATACCCAAGAGTTGCACAGTTGTCTAATTTATCAACATGTCGGTTCTCTGAACCATTCATCTACATCTCTCCCTCCTGCGTTCCAGGGAATACAGGTTTAGGAACCTCAAGCGCTCCCAGTAATTGAGATGTTTTATCTCCGTTATGCGCGCCGTGAAAGTTCTCTGTACATTTTCTAGGTCGGCAATTTCACCTGCCTTGAAAGGTGCAGTTAGTGTGCAGCAATATTCCAGCCTAGATAGAACAAGTGACCTGAAGAGTGTCATCATGGGCTTGGCCTCCCTAGTTTTGAAGGTTCTCATTATCCATCCTGTCATTTTTCTAGCAGATGCGATTGATACAATGTCATGGTCCTTGAAGGTGAGATCCTCCGACATAATCACTCCCAGGTCTTTGACGTTGGTGTTTCGCTCTATTTTGTGGCCAGAATTTGTTTTGTACTCTGTATATATAGGTATGCTATCGGTATATAGGTATACGCTATACCAGTATATATGCTGTGTCCATGTATTGTTTGTATTGGCTTGATAAAGCTGCTGGAGAGCGAAACGTTGCCACAAAAAAAGCCCCTTAGTTGCACTTGTCCTTGTACCTAACATACTGTCGGTAATTTTACCAACATTATTACAATTAGTATATTATTATTTATTGATGGAATGCGACCTTGTACCAAGAGGCGTCCCTATTTGACAGAGAAAACTTCAACGTCTTGAACACTAGTCTGGGTGATCAACATAGGTTCAGTAAGAAGTATTGTGCGGGGGTCGTGTCTGGCCTGTGTCATCATTCTGGGTGATCAACATAGGTTCAGTAAGAAGTATTGTGTGGGGGTCGTGTCTAGACTGTGTCATCATTCTGGGTGATCAACATAGGTTCAGTAAGAAGTATTGTGTGGGGGTCGTGTCTAGCCTGTGTCATCATTCTGGGTGATCAACATAGGTTCAGTAAGAAGTATTGTGCGGGGGTCGTGTCTGGCCTGTGTCATCATTCTGGGTGATCAACATATCTTCAGTAAGAAGTATTGTGCGGGGGTCGTGTCTAGCCTGTGTCATCATTCTGGGTGATCAACATAGGTTCAGTAAGAAGTATTGTGCGGGGGTCGTGTCTGGCCTGTGTCATCATTCTGGGTGATCAACATATCTTCAGTAAGAAGTATTGTGTGGGGGTCGTGTCTAGCCTGTGTCATCATTCTGGGTGATCAACATAGGTTCAGTAAGAAGTATTGTGTGGGGGTCGTGTCTAGCCTGTGTCATCATTCTGGGTGATCAACATAGGTTCAGTAAGAAGTATTGTGCGGGGGTCGTGTCTGGCCTGTGTCATCATTCTGGGTGATCAACATAGGTTCAGTAAGAAGTATTGTGTGGGGGTCGTGTCTAGCCTGTGTCATCATTCTGGGTGATCAACATAGGTTCAGCAAGAAGTATTGTGTGGGGGTCGTGTCTAGCCTCGTTCCTGTGTCATCATTCTGGGTGATCAACATAGGTTCAGTAAGAAGTATTGTGTGGGGGTCGTGTCTAGCCTGTGTCATCATTCTGTGTGATCAACATAGGTTCAGTAAGAAGTATTGTGCGGGGGTCGTGTCTAGACTGTGTCATCATTCTGGGTGATCAACATAGGTTCAGTAAGAAGTATTGTGCGGGGGTCGTGTCTGGCCTGTGTCATCATTCTGGGTGATCAACATAGGTTCAGTAAGAAGTATTGTGCGGGGGTCGTGTCTAGCCTGTGTCATCATCCTGGGTGATCAACATAGGTTCAGTAAGAAGTATTGTGTGGGGGTCGTGTCTAGCCTGTGTCATCATTCTGGGTGATCAACATAGGTTCAGTAAGAAGTATTGTGCGGGGGTCGTGTCTAGCCTGTGTCATCATCCTGGGTGATCAACATAGGTTCAGTAAGAAGTATTGTGCGGGGGTCGTGTCTAGCCTGTGTCATCATTCTGGGTGATCAACATAGGTTCAGTAAGAAGTATTGTGTGGGGGTCGTGTCTAGCCTGTGTCATCATTCTGGGTGATCAACATAGGTTCAGTAAGAAGTATTGTGCGGGGTCGTGTCTAGCCTGTGTCATCATCCTGGGTGATCAACATACGTTCAGTAAGAAGTATTGTGCGGGGGTCGTGTCTAGCCTGTGTCATCATCCTGGGTGATCAACATAGGTTCAGTAAGAAGTATTGTGCGGGGGTCGTGTCTAGCCTGTGTCATCATCCTGGGTGATCAACATAGGTTCAGTAAGAAGTATTGTGCGGGGGTCTTGTCTAGCCTCGCTCCTGTGTCATCATCACTGATCACAGTTAACGGTTTTTACCTGTGATTTACATGTGGATATTTTCAAGGTTTCTTCTACCCCCCGCAGCCCGACTTGATTCGGGTTTTCCCTAGTCAAAACAGAGCGACTTCGCCGGAAATAAGCCACACTGCGGGGCTTTCTTGGGTTATTCTAGTTTATTAACCCCCGGCTTTATTAATCCCAAGGAAGTCTTTATAAAAAAAATAGTTACCAATGTGATGTTGCCACCATTCTTGTATGTTGCGATGTGGTGACTACTGCATGTGAGGTGTTTAGTATTGTGCAGTAAGTTTTGTACACCTGGTGAACCATGATAGACGACCTCATACTGACTCAGCATAGTGTAAAGCAAGCGATAATACAGCTTTACATGGTGTGGGAGTTGAAGGGCATGGGTAGGGTCGTGTTGGTGGGTTGGTGGTGGACGCCTTTCAGCTCTGTCTTCACTACTTTACACTTTTTGTTACCACTTCCTGGAAGATATTGCCCTCCCTGCCTTATGTGTGACGTCATATATATTACGAGACTCGGGTCGTGCTCTCTGGGTGTTGTGGCTGCGTCATACCTAGGTATTGCAGGCTTCACTTGCTGCTGCACGGCACACAATGAACGGGTTTAGACAAAATTACTAAAAGAAAATTGTTAGTGGATTAAATAAGCGCCCTTCCCTTCCTTCCTCATTGAGCACTCCATGGAGGGCTAGTAACACTATAAGTGGATAGAAGAATTGACAACTTTCTCATTCTAATTCGCTCCACAAAGCAAATAAGTTAATTCCGAAATGAACTCATGTCTCTAGGTATAACATGTCATCAGGCGTCAGGGAGGGTTTAAAGAGAAACCCCAGGGGTAGACATGATTTCATCCAGTTTATATTAAACAAGCAACCTTTATACCAGGACGGAGGCCTTGCCAGGGGCAAGGCCTCCGTCCGTGGCGGTTACTAAGATATCTACCCGTAACCAGTGACGGACCTACATTTTTAGGACTGACACTTAAACTGATATGGGGGCCCCTTCGCAACCTCTTCTCATACAGTAGATCCAAAATTTTTAAGCAATTTGGATTAAAGTCGCTTCTGGGGGTACCTTCGTAATTAAGGGTCCTGAAGCTTAAACTTCATTAGTTTCATAGTAGATCCTCCCCTGCCCGTAACCCACTATTAAAATTATGAGACTTACTCCATGAATCTACATTACCGTCGTCGTGGACCAACATTATTACTTTACCAATATGGATGCTTCATCAACATGTTTTTTTGTTTTTTTTGTCCCATTTCTCTGACTAGCTGCTTATGTACAGTACTGGGGGTAATGAGAACAGTGTGGGAAAATATGCGAGTAAGTGTGTTAACTGCAACAACAACAGCAGGAAGGGAAAAGCCATGTCCTCCTCCCCCCCCCCTCCCCACACCTCTTCTCAGCCTCCGTGAGCACCTCCATCAGTCGCGTGTTGTCCCTAGCGCAAGTCGCAACTGCTCGCCGCACACTCACCGCAGATCTCGTCTCAAATCAAGAAGCGTTATGACCTGGAGCAGCCTCTGGTCTTGACACTGACGCTACTCCTCCCTCAGTTACTGCCTCTAACACTTCTCTCCCTCACTACCTTAGCGACTCCAGTAGCAGTGTCAGCTGCTGGTGGTAGACTTCAGTGTAATGAAGTTCACAAGGGAGCCAGTTATTTGGTAAGTCAGATGGTCCTGGGTGTCAGCCTACAGTTGAGTCAGGTGCCACCTCATTTTTTACTCGTCTCTTCTATCAATTCTTCTCTGACAACAATATAAGGCCGCTCATAACCTTGCAAGTGCTAACCTTCATCTGTACCAGCATAACATACCCAGGCATAGACAAACGTGCGTCCATGCCATAACATCAGGCATTGAAGTATTTCGTAAAATTACGTGAAGTGTAAACACATTTTGATATTTTGTAGTTCCTGATCACACCCCTTCTTGTTGCGTATTTCAAAAAGACCGATAAATTGTGAAATCTAGAACTTCAGTCGTGTTCAGGATAGAAAGGTGCTAGAGGGGAGGGGGATTATATAATTGGGGTGAGGGAGGTCTATATCATCGAGGGGTGTGAGGGAGGGATTATATCATCAGGAGTGTGGAGGTATCGAGGAAGGGCCGTCACCACCTGGTGTCACTACCTGTCAGTCACCACCCATGTCTTCACTGCACTCTTCCCTCGCTCCCACCCCTTTGCGAGGCTCATCGTGCAGAGTGGACACACATGCACAGTTCAGGACATATAACCACGAAACATGTGCATGTGTGTTTTTATCTACATATTGTCTATATCACCATACCAGTTCTCCAACCATCGTGCAGAATGTCCCTTGCCTCTAGGTGGAGGATAGGGCGGAGCACCAACTTTGGAACCATGCATCTTTCCTTGCAGATACCACGATCTTGGCAGTTCTGTCTGCAGGTACCCACGAGCATGGCACTTCTATCTGCAGGTACCCACGAGCATGGCACTTCTATCTGCAGGTACCCACGAGCATGGCAGTTCTATCTGCAGGTACCCACGAGCATGGCACTTCTATCTGCAGGTACCCACGAGCATGGCAGTTCTATCTGCAGGTACCCACGAGCATGGCAGTTCTATCTGCAGGTACCCACGAGCATGGCAGTTCTATCTGCAGGTACCCACGAGCATGGCAGTTCTATCTGCAGGTACCCACGAGCATGGCAGTTCTATCTGCAGGTACCCACGAACATGGCAGTTCTATCTGCAGGTACCCACGAACATGGCAGTTCTATCTGCAGGTAACCACGAGCATGGCAGTTCTATCTGCAGGTACCCACGAGCATGGCAGTTCTATCTGCAGGTACCCACGAGCATGGCAGTTCTATCTGCAGGTACCCACGAGCATGGCACTTCTATCTGCAGGTACCCACGAGCATGGCACTTCTATCTGCAGGTACCCACGAGCATGGCACTTCTATCTGCAGGTACCCACGAGCATGGCAGTTCTATCTGCAGGTACCCACGAGCATGGCACTTCTATCTGCAGGTACCCACGAGCATGGCAGTTCTATCTGCAGGTACCCACGAGCATGGCACTTCTATCTGCAGGTACCCACGAGCATGGCAGTTCTATCTGCAGGTACCCACGAGCATGGCAGTTCTATCTGCAGGTACCCACGAGCATGGCAGTTCTATCTGCAGGTACCCACGAGCATGGCAGTTCTATCTGCAGGTACCCACGAACATGGCAGTTCTATCTGCAGGTAACCACGAGCATGGCAGTTCTATCTGCAGGTACCCACGAGCATGGCAGTTCTATCTGCAGGTACCCACGAGCATGGCAGTTCTATCTGCAGGTACCCACGAGCATGGCACTTCTATCTGCAGGTACCCACGAGCATGGCAGTTCTATCTGCAGGTACCCACGAGCATGGCAGTTCTATCTGCAGGTACCCACGAGCATGGCAGTTCTATCTGCAGGTACCCACGAGCATGGCACTTCTATCTGCAGGTACCCCCCACCTGACGCTTCATCAATTAATCTCGGTTTTGGAGTGTGCATATCCTATCAACATGCAAAAGGCGTTTCTTCCACGAGTGGGACCTTACCTCCCTGGGCGCTTTCCTAAGGAGTAATCCAGTAATCCCATGTGGATTAAATGGCATAGTTAATTTTAGCATTAGCCACCTTTGTTTCTTATAATACCTCTCGTCGTGCAGCTGTGGTGACTGGTCACAACACCTAAAGGGAAGATATCCACTTTTTGCTGTAAGTACAATTGTAAGATACTCGCAGCTCAGGACTGATGACTGTGTACAATTACCGGGATCTTTCTGCGTCTTATTAGCCGAATGATCTTCCCAGTATCAAGTGTGTCTACATAAAGAATTGCTAAGTCTTGCTGTTAATTCAGGGGCAGCCATACTTTGGTTTGCACACTAGGTGGGGAAGGGGTAGTCTCTGGGCGAGGTAGCACTGGTGATGGCGTTGGTGCAGGTCATGAGACTCTGACGAAGTCTCATGATGTGTTTTGAAGTGTTATACCTGGAGGTTATTCCGGGGATCAACGCCCCCGCGGCCCGGTCCATGACCAGGCCTCCCGATGGATCAGGGCCTGATCAACTAGGCTGTTACTGCTGGCCGCACGCAGTCCAACGTACGAGCCACAGCCCGGCTGATCCGGCACTGACTTTAGGTATCTGTCCAGCTCTCTCTTGAAGGTAGCCAGGGGTTTATTGGCAATTTCCCTAATGCTTGATGGGAGGCTGTTAAACAGTTTTGGGCCCCGGACACTTAGGGTGTTTTCCCTTAGTGTACCAATGGCGCCCCTACTTTTTATTGGGGGCATTTTGCATCGCCTGCCCAGTCTTTTACTTTATGAATATAGTCTTCACCGCCTCTCTTTACTTTCCTCATCTTTTCTTCCAGTCATGTATGTTAAAGTTTTGTCCCGTCATGTGGTTCCTCTACGATGCTCCTACCCTCTGATATCCTCTTAATGAATACGGACACTGGAAATAGCCAGGAGCCTCTCGCTGATAACCTCCCTCCCTTGAAGTTGAATATTACACTGGTCACCCTCCTTCCCAACACCCGGACGACACAGTCATGTAGCCCCGAACTGAGTTGTGTATTTTTTGTGGATTGTCATACTGTGTTATATTTTTGGAAAGTGCTGAACCTCGCCTGGGTGTACAGTTCATTTTTGGGGAGCAGTGTTTTGGTAGAGCTCGCGTGAGGTGGATGTGATGCAGATAAAACCTTCCACAATAAGACAAACAGTTTTAGCTTCTGAACCTTTGTACCTGTCCGCTATGATTTTTTAAGCTTCCCGCCATGCTAAGCTAAATAATTGTAGCTTCAAAATCTTTGCAACTTCTCGCCATGATGAGCTAAGCAGGTTTACTTTGTTAGGTTAACTAATTAGTTTATGGATTTATTTTGTTAAATAAAATGGGTGTGCTGAGAATTCATGTGGGATCATTTTGGGAAGAATAAATTTTGATCACGGCCGAAACCAGGACTGTATCTTTGGTGGATGCTTCTGTGGCAGGAAGCGAGCATCTCTGTCGACCCGACTCTACTGCTGCCCCAGTGTAACCTGTTCTCTAATTAGGGCAGCCAGTTCCACACGAATTGTCCTTCGTGCCTTTCTGCGTGCTCGTGATAGTCTGTGAACTTTAATATTTGTTATTCTTAGTTTGGTAAATTATATCTTTATATAATTACCCAACAGTAACGAAATTAAAAAAAAATGGTAGCGTACGTGTAACAGCGCCGTGCTATCGTTTTCATTTCGAACGTGTATTTCCTCACTAATTGTGACAAATATGGAGGATGGGCTACACAGCGGAGCTGTGCACCGGCAACTTCGCAAGGCTTGCATTCTTGCTTTGTGAAGGTGCACTTCACTGCTGGCTATCAGATGAGATCCTAAACAGCAGCTCCCGACACGCTGTGGGCCTATTCCTAGACCCAGTATCTGCCAGATTAATAAGGAACGGTGCCAAGAGGAGGTTTCATTCAGCGCCCCGAGATTTTAACAGGTTTCCTAAGGTAACGAAGTAAGAGAATAACCTGACACACCACCAAGAACATACCTTTACCTTCTCGCGTTAAAATAATCAGTATTCCATAAGTGTCATATTTAATAGTTTACACAACCATTGTATGTACTTGCATATACAGTACTATAAATTGTACTTCACCCTCTTTTGCCTCATTCTTTATCCTGTTATGCCTCGTACCCCCGTCTGCCTCACTGCAGCTGGAGTGGGTGATCATGTACATAAACACAATAGGGGATACTTCAATATATTTTGCTAGCTCTCGTCGGGTTTTAGTATTATGCTTGACAGGTCGACACTTCTCATGAGTGAAACTGGGTCATTGTGTACATGTTTATTAATCCAAACTTATGTCCATAAATACTGCCCGAAATGCTGTGCATCCTAAGAGCCTTAAGATTATTGTATGTTTTTTTACGTACTGAATTTTAAAATGAAGAATTGAATTGAACTGTCTTTTTGCAGCGTCCCCGCCGTAGGTCGCCACTAAATAATTCATCTCGTGTCAAAGACTTGGGTTATATTTATCTGTTTCATAAACTAATAAAAACAATGCTTCCTCCGTAAGAGAGGATAGCGTTGATTCTCTTGTATGTATTATTTTTTAAATTGTATATATTTTTTTTCAGTTACTGATGCCATTTTGTTGTCTTGATTAGTTGTGTTGACGTTTTCAAGTTGTATCACTGGCCGCGGTACGACTAGATTGTAAATGTGAAAATAAATTCAAAGACATATTACATTGTGAAGAGTAATTTTACGTGTTTTGTATCACTATTTTAATTTTAAGATAACACGAATTTAATGTGATATTGACAAAAAATGGCATCAGGTAATTGAAATTAATACAAAACGCAGTTGGCGTTCTTAAACAAGAGAACCATTGAATCTGCATAATCATGTCTCCTTAGTTCTCCTGTCTTCCAGTTATCATATTAGGTCCTTTAGGCTTCTCACTGTGCATACCCTTTAGCTCTGTGACTAACCTGGTTGCAGACTCTTGGATTTACACAAGTTTTTGAACGTGCTAGATCAAATTGGTTTCTTGCTGGTGCAGTATATTCTAAGATGGGCCTGATATACTTTGTGCACAGACTTTTTTTAAGTGTTCTTTATTGAGGTTACTGAAGCTGTTTTAGAGATCGCTAGCCTCGCTTATGCCGCCAGTCATATGGTTAACTTGCTACTCTGGCGATATATTTGATGTGATGTTCCTATCATATCATTTTCTTTTGTCAGTATTTATAGTTTCTCTCTTTGCAGTGTGTACTTCGCCTGCAGTTTTCTCTTTAATTAAGCCATTTGATATACAGTCCAGCATGATAATCAAGCGATTGATGCACTGGTGGGGTGACGGCTACCCTGCCTATACATATGTTTGTTAATAACCATTGTCTACATCCTCACAAGCCAAGGAATGCTTCTTAACGCGTCTTGCCATAGGGCCAACAGCACCGCTGAGTGGGTCATAGAAAGAAGACTATGAAAAAAAATTCATCCACGGCCTAAAAAAAAAGCCGTGGGTGAAAATGTTAATTTAACGGTGACTGCTTTCCTCCAAAATAATCCCTAGTTACATTTTTGTTATTGTCGTTTTCTCTCACACTCGATTTCAAAAGCTATAGGATTCGTCTGTTGACTTTGATACAGTAGTTGGTGACATTGGACCTGCACACACACGTTAGATGGGTTATCATCTAAGTAATGCTACAGCCGGGATACCGAACACAGGCTGTGGAACTAAGCAAGAGTTGGGAGTGATGGGTGGAGGCTGGAGAGGTGAGAGGTGGTTACGTGAGTGTTGGCTGGTATGTCCAGCACCGGGCAAAGAAATTTTCCCCGTTTCCTGCCAGCGGGGAAACACTAGGAACTCCACAGGAAACGTCAACGTTTGCTGGTTAAATGTTTCCTTCTCTGCCTCCGCCGCTTCTTCGTACTTCTCTTTCTCCTCCCTCCTCAACCCTCCTAATCCACTTCCCCTCTCCCTCCTGATCCACTTCCCCTTCCTCCCTCCTAATCCACTTCCCCTTCCTCCCTCCTAATCCACTTCCCCTCTCCCTCCTAATCCACTTCTCCTTCCTCCCTCCTAATCCATTTCCCCTTCCTCCCTCCTAATCCACTTCCCCTCTCCCTCCTAATCCACTTCCCCTCTCCCTCCTAATCCACTTCCCCTCTCCCTCCTAATCCACTTCCCCTCTCCCTCGTAATCCCCTTCCCCTCTCCTCCCTTCTAATCCACTTCCATCCTTTTCCTTCCTTCTCCCTCCTCCACTTCCATCTTTCTTTTCCTTCCTTCTCCCTCCTCCACTTCCATCTTTCTTTTCCTCCCTTCTCCCATCCCCTTCACCTCTCTTACTCTCAGAACAGACCCGCTCCGTAAATTATTAGTTGCACTTAAATATGTTTACAAGCATGACAATGGCGATAGACATTTCATAAGTTGAATTTTTCATAATAATTTGAAGTTCAATCGTGTTCACACAGTTTTCATTAATATTTCCATATAAAAATTATTATTGCATAGAATTTGAGATTTTTCAGGTAGGCAGTAACATGTTTTTCAAGTTTTTATTTGCATGGAGTTTCTGTATCATTCGTGTTGTGCAGTGTCTTCTGTTGTAGTTCTTTTGTAGGAATCTTTGCTCTGGATTAGTGTTAATAATTAGGCTTTAATAATTCGGGAATCATCGCCTCTGCAGCTCGGTCTTAGATCAAGCAACACACATCGAAAAATAAATATCACAGAAAGAAGAAATATTTAGAAATGCATAGGAAAGCAAATGTATGTATATACCGAATGTAGAAGTTTGTAAAATTTACTTGTGATCTTACATGTTCGTAAGACCAGCAAATCTTGCCAGTGCAAAACAAGCTTACATTTTATTCTTAGGACAGGTGGATAAAACTTTGGTAAGAAAGAAAACATATGCGGGTGTTGGTAGGCTAGCGGCTCGATAATGTGGTAGAAATATTAGATAAATGGAGGTTGGTAAGACTTTTGTTGACATTAACTCAGCACATCCTGGGACCGAGGGCCACGCCTTAGTCGACTGGGGATTCCTCGTTACACTTGA
The DNA here is from genome assembly GCF_038502225.1 of Cherax quadricarinatus. Taxonomy (NCBI): domain Eukaryota; kingdom Metazoa; phylum Arthropoda; class Malacostraca; order Decapoda; family Parastacidae; genus Cherax; species Cherax quadricarinatus. The sequence continues at coordinate 69,998,147 of NC_091295.1, read as the reverse complement.
CATTTTAGCTTCTCTCTTTTCTTTCATTATCTCTATTATTGATTCTTTGTTTTTTTTTTAACTGGGATTTTCCATGCTCTAGACTGAGCCAGTTCACGCGTGGGAAGTTTTCCATAAATTATAAATGTAGATTATAGACGAAATCATTCCTCACATATCTTAATATTTTTATATAATCTTTTCTTATATAAGCTAATTATTGTAAATAACCTAGCTATTTCATGTGAATTATTGTGCATATTCGTTTTGCATTAGTACTATAATAACCGTTTGCATTTAAAAAAAAATACCCACAATGCATTGTAGCAGTTGTAATTCATTAACAAAGGAAAGGTTTACATACAAACTGAACAACTTGTGGCTTAACACAAGCACTATACGAACACTTTACCAACTGTTGGTGGAACATTTTACAAATTGGATCAGATTATTTCGGTTTATTACCTTCTGTCAAAGGCATTTGTCAATAGGCATTTGATCTGTTGTTCGTTGGTTACCATTTGTGCGTGTGTGAAGGGGGGGGGAGATTTTTTTTAAGATGAAATTTAGATATACCATAATGCTCTGTCTCAATTTCAGAATAACGTGATTTGACTGTACTCAAGCTTCAAGGTATAATAATCAGGTCTCAAAATTTAATACTCGAATATCAAAATTTTGTATTGGAGTCTCAGAGTTACTTTCGTCACGAATGTGAAATGGTGATGTGTTATAGAACGGGCATGATTTTTTTTTACTGCCGATTTCCTGTAGCGTAAGGAATATGCATCCAAAGATGCATATCTACAGGATGTATAAACGCATAGATGCGTATCTTTATGCATATGCATCTAGAGACTCTCGGATATTATTCTAACTCCACAAGATTTTGAAGAGGCAATTAGTGATATGCCCATGCACTCTGCCCCAGGCCCGGACTCGTGGAACTCCGTGTTCATCAAGAATTGAAAGAAGTCCCTATCGCGTGCCTTCAGCAAATTTTATGGAGAGGGAGCATGGACACACGGGTCATCCCACACACACCAAAAACAACAGACATAGCCCCACTCCACAAAGGTGGCAGTAAAGCAATTGCAAAGAACTACAGACCGATAGCACTAACATCCCATATCATAAAAAAATCTTTGAGAGGGTTCTAAGAAGTAAGATCGCCAATCACCTAGATACCCACCAATTACACAACCCAGGGCAACACGGGTTTAGAGCAGGTCGCTCCTGCCTGTCCCAGCTACTGGACCACTATGACAGGGTCCTGGATGCTGTAGAGGATAAACAAAATACAGATGTAGTATACACAGACTTTGTAAAAGCTTTTGAAAAGTGTGACCATGGTGTAATAGCACACACAATGCGGGATAAAGAAATAACGGGAAAAGTTGGTAGATGGATCTACAACTTCCTGACAAATAGAACACAGAGTAAAGTCCCAGGCAGCCATGGTAAACAGCTCTGTTCCACAAGACACAGTACTCGCTCCCATTCTATTCATCTTCATTTCTGACATAGAGATGTAAGCCATAGCTCCGTGTCTTCCTTTGCGGATGACACCCGGATCACCATGGCAGTGACCTCCATCGAAGACACTGCGAGACACCAAGCGGACATCAACCAAATCTTCGAATGGGCCATTCAAAACAATATGAACTTCAACGAGGAGAAATTTCAACTACTCAAATATGGAAAACTTGAAGAAATTAAAAATGTGTCAGGGTATACCACAAATTCTAACCATACAGTAGAGCGGAAAAGTAATGTGAAGGACCTGGGAGTGATAATGTCAGAGGATCTTGCCTTCAAAGACCACAACAATGTATCTACCTCATCCACTAGGAAAATGATAGGATGGATAATGAGAACCTTCAAAACTGGGGACGCCAAGCCCATGATTCTCTTCAAATCGCTTGTGCTGCAGCAGTTATCTGGTTTGTGTGTGTCTCCAGAGACATGCTCGGCTTTATGGTCACTCCAAGATCTTTTTCCTTGAGTGAGGTTTGCAGTCTTTGTCCACCTAGCCTATACTCTATCTGCGGTCTTCTTTGCCCTTCCCCAATCTTCATGACTTTGCATTTGGCAGGGTGGAATTCAAGGAGCCAGTTGCTGGACCATGTGTCCAGCCTGTCCAGGTCTCTCTGTACTCCTGTCTGCTGATTTAATTCTTCTCAGTAACTTCACATCTGCAAACAGGGACACTTCAGTCTATCCCTTCCATCCTCCAGGTATGTCATTCAGATATATCAAAAATAGCACTGGTCCTAGGACTGACCCCTGTGGGACCCCACTTCTGCGCTAATCTCTTGTGAGGAACTGTGTCGAAGGCCTTCCTGCAATCAGGGAAAATGCAGTCAACCCACCCCTCTCTCTCTCTCGTGTCTTACGTCTGTTACCTTGTCATAAAACTCCAGAAGGTTTGTGAAATGAGATTTGCCTTCCATGAATCCATGCTGGTTGTCGTTTATAATCTTGTTCCATTCCAGGTGCTCCATCACTCTCCTCCTGATAATCTTCTCCATGACTTTGCATACTATACATGTCAGAGACACTGGTCTGTAGTTTAGTGCCTCGTTTCTGTCTCCTTTCTTAAAAATGGGGACTACATTTGCCGTCTTCCATACCTCAGGTAGTTGCCCAGTTTCAGGGGATGTATTGAAGATTGTAGTTAGTGGCATGCACAGCGTCTCTGCTCCTTCTCTAAGGACCCACAGGGAGATGTTGTCCGGTCCTGTCACCTTTGAGGTATCAAGGTTGCTTAACAACTTCTGCACCTCCTTCTCTGTTGCTTGTATGTCATCCAACACTTGTTGGTATATTCCCTGTTGATGTTCCCCTCTGTGCTGACTTCCCAGAGCCCTTCCTGTCTCTACTGTAAATACTTCCTTAAATCTCCCATTAAGCTCCTCACATACCTTGTGATCATTTCTTGTGAGTTCCCCACCTTCTTTCCTCAGCCTGATCACCTGAGTTTTGACTGTTGTCTTCCTCCTGATGTGGCTATACAGCAGTTTCGGGTCAGACTTGACTTTCGATGTTATGTTATTTTCATACTGTCGCTAGGCCTCCCTCCTTACCTGTGCCTACTCGTTCCTGGCTCTTCAACTAATCTCCTTATTTTCCTGTGTTTTTTTTTTTCCCTCTGTACTTTTTTCATTCTCTAGTGCACTTAGCTTTTGCCTCCTTACACTGCAGCAACAGCCTGGTTGACCAAGCGAGCACCAGATGAGCCTGGTCCATCAGAGAGTAGATATACTCTGAAAATTCTTCAAAGGTATATCAAAGGTATATCGGGTAAACCAGGGGCTCGTTCTGGCCTTCCCATTATTTCTGTTGCCCTTGGGAACAAACCTTTCCTCTGCCTCTTTGCATTTTGTTGTTACGTATTCCATCATTTCGTTTACTGACTTTCCTACCAGTTCTCTGTCCCACTGAACCTCCTGCAGGAAGTTTCTCAAACCTATGTAGTCCCCCTCTTTTATAGAATGGCTTTTTCCATTCAACTCCTGTTACCCTCTCTGCTTGTAACTACTATTTATTCAAAGCACAGAACCACATGGTCAGTAGCTCCTTGGGGCCTCTCATATGTGGTGTCCTCAATGTCTGAACTGCTCAGGGTGAACATAAGGTCCAATCTTTCTGGTTCATCCTCCCCTCTCTCTCTGGTAGTGTCCTTAACATGTTGATGCATGAGGTTTTCCAGTACCCCATCCATCATCTTGGCTCTCCATGTTTCGGGACCCCCATGTGGCTCCAGGTTTTCCCAATCAATCTCCCTGTGGTTGAAATTGCCCATAACCAGTAACTTTGCTTTGCTCGAGTGAGCTGTTCTTGCCACCTCAGCCAGTGTGTCCACCATTGCTCTGTTGCTCTCTTCATATTCCTCTCTTGGCCTCCTGCAGTTCTGTGGTGGATTATACATCACTGCAATGACTACCTTGTGCTTCTCAGACTGAAATGTACCTACAGTGTATTCATATGCGTACTCCTCTATGCATAAACATCTATTATTATTATATTTCCATATACCAACATTATTCAGTATTAATAGTTTCCAAAGAAAACTTTTTTATATATAAATCTTTGGTTGTTTTAAAATAATAATGTGATAATTGTTGTGTAGGACAATCCAGGACCCTGCGAGCCAGCGTCTGACGTGGTACAAGCCACCTCTCTCTGTGCTGGTCATTAAGAAGGTCAGAGACGCCCAGGTCATCCAACCCTTCATCCAGCTCGTCAAGTGGCTCACAGTCGTAAGTCACCCCAACCATTTTTTTAATTAGCTATCATTAAATATACCACACTAAATATTTCAATACTTCCAGCAGGTCAGGAAGTATTGAAAAAAAAAATGATTATTGTACATACTGTTATTAAAATTTGATAGAGCATATTGTGTGGCCTCCCTTAAATACATAACTTTTTGCATTAGAACAAGAACTAGTACATAAGGAAATGCAAACTTCAGACACAAATGGAAATATTTAAAAAAAATTAGCGATGTAAAAGTAGTGAGGACATAGGAATTACCAGAAATGTCTTCAAGGTCACACAACAGTGTCTAGCTGCAGTGTTGAAGCTGAAGTGCTTTTGATCCAAGGAATTGAATCTACTATTTTCTTTGTTATGTCTACATAAAAATATGTTACTGGAATAGTAGCCATAAGCTTAGGGTATTTCATTACCCCTACACAATTTTGAAGCAATTTTTTCTGAAAGTGATAATGTGTGTATGTATGTATGTATGTTTGTTTGTTTGTTTGTTTGTTTGCCAGTAGTGTGTGCCAGAGAAGTGGGAGAGAGTCTTTTGCATTTTTATACTGACCTCATTTACATCAAAACTTTGTGGGCCCAGTCCCTGGGCCCATTATGTACCTCTGTAATCTGTAAATATCTTTGTAACTTGCTCTGCTACCAAAACTTTAGGGCCAAGTCTCTGGACCCATTATATACCTCTGTAATCTTGTAACTACCACCCAGAGGATGGGTATGGGGTGCATAATAAACATATTAAACTAACTAACCTCATTTGCCCAGTAGGGCTAGTGGGATTTTAGTCAGTTCTGTGAGCATATAAAGCCAAAATAGACAGTAAGTTATCCTCTTATCAAATATTGCCATGTAATGAGCTTCCATGGTGCACATTCAGTGAAGATGGTCCCCAGCCCTGGAAACTGTGCTCTTCTTGTGAAAATATGTTGCCTCTTCTCCTGTTACCATATCTTGTGTATTCTATGTTTTCCTGAATATAGCAAAATTCTTTTTGATTTCAACATTAAAATATTGTTTTCAGATACAGTATTGGTAAGTTTTATCCATAAAAAAACAAAAACATTAATATATTGGGCTGTACTGTTATACAGTAAATTTAAAAACCAAGTAGCTTAAGGCAAATATAATTCTTGTCATATTTTCAGGAAAAGAGAATGTTGGTGTTTGTGGAAGCATCAGTGATGGAGGACAGCTTGGTCACAAGTCACTCTGGGTTCCCTATACTGAAAGATAAGCTCATGAGCTTTAGGGAAGGACAGGATGATCTCACTGACAAAATTGACTTCATTATATGCCTAGGTGGTGATGGAACTCTACTATATGCTTCCTCACTTTTTCAGGTAAGCCATTAATTCATTCACAGCATTACAGAGTGTAATTTCTCAAATTTAAATGATCTTTTTTACAGCATAAGTTTTTTAATCTAATGACAATTGTTGAAATGACCTGCCATTAGGAGCCAGTGGGCCTGTAAACCTCGGATATTGTCCATATCACTAATACAGTGGACCCCCGGTATACGATGCCATCGGTATACGTTAAATCCAGTATATGATACATTTTAATGCAAAAATTTTGCCTCGCTACTCGTTAAAAAACCCGCCACCCGCGATTCGTCCGAGACGCGTCCACATGTGGCCTGAACTGCCCTGTGCGTGCCAGTGTTTACAAGCCAGCCAGTGTGCTCGCATCTAAGCATACATTCGGTACATTCCATATTATCACAGTGTTTTTGGTGCTTGTTTCTGCAAAATAAGTCACCATGGGCCCCAAGAAAGCTTCTAGTGCCAACCCTTCGAGAAAAAGGGTGCTAATGACTATTGAAATGAAGAAAGAGATAATTGCGAAGTACGAGAGTGGAGTGCGTGTGTCGGAGCTGGCCAGGTTGTATACAAAACCCCAATCAACCATCGCTACTATAGTGGCCAGGAAAACGGCAATCAAGGAAGCTGTTGTTGCAAAAGGTGCATGTCTGTTGTCGAAACAGAGATCGCAAGTATTAGAAGATGTTGAGAGACTGTTATTGGTGTGGATAAATGAAAAACAGATAGCAGGAGATAGCATCTCTCAAGCGATCATATGTGAAAAGGCTAGGAAGTTGCATGAGGATTTAATTGAATAAACGCCTGAAACTAGTGGTGATGTGAGTGAATTTAAGGCCAGCAAAGGTTGGCTTGAAAGATTTTAGAATTGTAGTGGCATACATAGTGTGATTAGGCATGGTGAGGCTGCCAGTTCAGACCAAAAAGCAGCTGAAAAATATGTGAAGGAATTCAAGGATTACATAGACAGTGAAGAATTTAAACCTGAACAAGTGTTTAATTGCGACGAAACAGGCCTGTTTTGGAAGAAATTGCCAAGCAGGACCTACATTACTGAGGAGGAAAAGGCACTCCCAGGACATAAGCCTATGAAAGACAGGCTTACCACTGATGAGCTGCTAGATCATCTTCAACAGCAAGAGGCAAGACCTGAGGAAACTGCTCCGGAGGAGGGGAGAGAGAAATTGAGGAAGTTGCCTACTTCAAAGATCAAGGAAATGTGTGCAAAGTGGCTTGAAATGCACACCTTTTTTGATGAAAATCACCCTGACACAGCTACTGCAAGCTGTGTTGGCAACCTGTACAATGACAATGTTGTGAACCATTTTAGGAAAGTCATAAAGGAGGCAAAGAGGGGAATGTATGAGAGTATAGATTTACCAACGCTCTTATATGGGTGTGAAGCATGGGTGATGAATGTTGCAGCGAGGAGAAGGCTGGAGGCAGTGGAGATGTCATGTCTGAGGGCAATGTGTGGTGTGAATATAATGCAGAGAATTCGTAGTTTGGAAGTTAGGAGGAGGTGCGGGATTACCAAAACTGTTGTCCAGAGGGCTGAGGAAGGGTTGTTGAGGTGGTTCGGACATGTAGAGAGAATGGAGCGAAACAGAATGACTTCAAGAGTGTATCAGTCTGTAGTGGAAGGAAGGCGGGGTAGGGGTCGGCCTAGGAAAGGTTGGAGGGAGGGGATAAAGGAGGTTTTGTGTGCGAGGGGCTTGGACTTCCAGCAGGCATGCGTGAGCGTGTTTGATAGGAGTGAATGGAGACAAATGGTTTTTAATACTTGACGTGCTGTTGGAGTGTGAGCAAAGTAACATTTATGAAGAGGTTCAGGGAAACCGGCAGGCCGGACTTGAGTCCTGGAGATGGGAAGTACAGTGCCTGCACTCTGAAGGAGGGGTGTAAATGTTGCAGTTTAAAAACTGTAGTGTAAAGCACCCTTCTGGCAAGACGGTGATGGAGTGAATGATGGTGAAAGTTTTTCTTTTTCGGGCCACCCTGCCTTGGTGGGAATCGGCCAGTGTGATAATAAAAAAAAAAATAAAGGAACGAGAGGTACAGGCCTCTATGGACAGATAAGTTGTGCAACAGAAGTCCAGTGACTCTCAAGCTGGTCCTAGTGGCATTAAAAGAAGAAGGGAAGTAACCCCGGAAAAGGACTTGCTACCTCAAGTCCTAATGGAAGGGGATTCCCCTTCTAAACATTAACAACTTCGACACTCTCCCCTCCTCCCAGCCCATCAATCATCACCAGATCTTCATTAAAGGTAAGTGTCATGTATTCTATTGTTAGTAGAGTACTACAAACTGTGCATGTCTTCTTCAGTTTGTGTGCATTAAACTTAATATTTCATGTGGTAAAACTTTTTTTTTTTTCATAGTACTTTTGGGTGTCTTGCACGGATTAATTTGATTTCCATTATTTCTTATGGGGAAAATTAATTCGCCTTCCGATAATTTTGGCATACGATGAGCTCTCAGGAACGGATTAATATCGTATACTGGGGGTCCACTGTACTAGTGTTAATGATATGTTTGTAAAATATGTAAGCACAGCCTCTCCTCACTTAGCAACATACTCATTTACTGACGACTCGGACTTACGACGGGCTCTCTGACCAGTATGCAAACCTAAATAATGTATATTAGAGCTGATTTCCTCTATTCTTTTTATTACAATATACAGTACACTACTGTATAAACATTTAAAAATATACTAAAAATGTTATAAATGGTGCAAAGGTGACATTAAAACAATATCAAATATGATTGACACAAACCCACTACCATTATAGTATGCTCCTTGCTTAACAACAAATTCGTTTACTGACGTGGTCTTAGGCATGGAACTCCGTATTTTACTTTATTGGTACAACGTTTTACCCATGAGAAGGCTTTTTCAGGTACAGTATATAACAAATATGAGATATCAGCTTAGTCATCCAGGGTGTAAGAGTGTCACATATGTCAAGTTTAAGAGATGCACTGCATGTGGCCTACTGGACTGCCAACGAAGATGCCTTAATTATGTTCATCTCCCACCATGGCCTAAAAACAAAAAGAGGGGTGCTTATTGGGTTTTCCTGCTGGCAGTGAGACTGCAGCAATGAATTCTCAGAGGAATAGGATTATGTATATAGAGAACATCTTCTCCAGCCTCAGGTTTCCTCGAGAGTTGATCTTCCGTTACAGATAAAACGCAGACATGATACACCGCAATACCAGGCATCAGGACAACAGTAAGAGGAAGTACACTATATACGTATTGTAATGTGCTACTGACAGGGACTACAGTAAAAAATCCAACATCAATGTAGTGGTGGTTACCAAGACCATACATACTTGATGATGACCTCCACCATATATACCAAACCCTTCAGGGCATGTGATTTGAGTCTACTTGGGAAGACAGTAAGAAATTTGTCTATTCATTTACAGAAATAAAAATATGCCTGTAGAACAAATAACATCAGTAACATGTACAACACTGCAAATCCCACTTTCACAATTAATGGCATGGGACAAAGCCAATCTAGTGTGCTAGAAGAGTGATAATGGTACATGTTGATACTTGGAATCTCTACAATAAAACTTTCCAACACCATAAAAAAAAATAGTGCCATATTCACTTACCAGCCCCTATAGCTCACATTGTTTTAGAACAAAAGGAACCCTGATATGGGATTGTTGAGTGCATGTAGTACATCTCTTTAAGTTAAACTTGATGCCTGCGCCTGCTTCTTACACCATAAATGACCAAGCCACTGTATCTCATGGGGAAAATGTATTAGTAAAGGGCTTCACAACTACTAGTTCTCTTTTCATCACATGCTTAATTCTGTAATGAGTGTAAGTTTGTGTTTAGCTATGTTAGTAATGACTTACTCAGTTCACTCAGTATATGAAATACTTGTTTTTATATCATAGGGAATGTAATGCAAGTAGGTGCAGAGTAAATGGAGATAATTTTAAATAGTGGAGGTTATCTATATAGAACTTTTATATTGGGTATCAAACTGATATACAGTTTTTGAAATACTGCACTTTAAAACTTATTATTGAGAAATGGTTTGCATATGAAAATTAGAATGTCTTTTTGTGAAATACAGCTTTCTGCGGTGGAGATAAAACTTTTGCATTTGAAATTAGATTTTTATTAAAGATTTTCCTTTGTAGCATTTATAGGACATTTCTTTTATTAAGTGTTACTAAAGCCTTTGTAATAAACATTGCACTTTTGTAAAGAGAGAATGACTTACAAAGTTGACATAATGTACTTACACTTATGGTATGTATGAGGGTCTGTACTGTACTTACACTTATGGTATGTATGAGGCTCCGTATGAGTTTAGGTCTTCTTATTAATATTCTTTCTTCTTTCAACAAACTGGCCGTATCCCACCAAGGCAGGATGGCCCAAAAAGAAAAACAAAAGTTTCTCTTTTCAAATTTATTTATTTATACAGGAGAAGGGGTTATTAGCCCCTTGCTCCCGTCATTTTAGTTGCCTCTTACAACACGCATGGCTTACAGAGGAAGAATTCTGTTCCCTTTCCCCATGGAGATAAGAGGAGATAAACAAGAACAAGAACTAGAAAGAAAATAGCAGAAAACCCAGAGAGGTGTGTATATATATGCTTATACATGTATGCGTAGTGTGACCTAAGTGTAAGTAGAAGTAGCAAGACGTACCTGAAATCTTGCATGTTTATGAGACAGAAAAAAGGACACCATCATGTAAAACAATTACAGGCTTTCGTTTTACACTCACTTGGCAGAATGGTAGTACCTCCCTGGGCGGTTGCTGTCTACCAACCTTCTACCTAGTTCTTATTAATCTTTTTCTTTTTCTTTCAACAAGTCGGCCGTCTCCCACCGAGGCAGGGTGACCCAAAAAAGAAAGAAAATCCTCGAAAAGAAAATACTTTCATCATCATTCAACACTTTCACCACACTCACACATTATCACTGCCTTTGCAGAGGTGCTCAGAATACAACAGTTTAGAAGCATATACGTATAAAGATACACAACATATCCCTCCAAACTGCCAATATCTTATTAATATAATAATAATAATAATTAGTTCTGAATCTATATTTTCAATGCCATGTTTAGTGTGGGAACCAAGGTTTTTGAGGGTGCGGCCACAAGTGGAATTCTAACTACATTTCTTGGGGTTGTGACCACAAGTATATACAATCTTTATTGGGCCTTTCAAACATTTACAATTGAGATATTGCCAATAGGAGGAGCAAACTCAGTATTAAATGCAGTAAAAATGTTTTAAAAGGATCAGTATTTATGCATGTAAAAAATAGAAAGATTTTTTTGCACGAAGTGTTTTAAAGTATTATTTAGTGTTTAAAAGAAATAAAAATTGTATTGTATTGTGTATTGTATTAGGCAAAAAGAAATGTTTGAACAAACGAGAAATTATCCCAAGCCAGGAAGTAATTTCTTCTCTTATACCATGTGCCACTATTTTCTTCAGTAGTCTCCTTTTTGGAATTCTAAAAAAAGAGATTTCTGCTTGGTGCCTTAACTAAAGACATCTATTCTGTATGATATCTACTTAAGTATACTGTCTGAAGCTTCATTTGTAAATGATATCAGTATTGTTTTTTCTTTGCAGCAAAGTGTACCACCAGTGATGGCATTCCATCTGGGTTCTCTTGGTTTTCTCACGCCTTTCAAATTCGATAACTTTCAAGATCAGGTGACTCATGTTTTAGAAGGTTAGTATTATCAGTAATGATGAGGATAGAGTAGGCAGCAAAAAGTACACACTCTGAATGTCATTTTGTAATGGCATAAGTTTTAAGTACAGTACTGTACTGTCATTCAATAAAAAATATTACAATGAATTCCATTACATGAAATTCAAGACAAACAAAATATGTCCCTTACCTGAATTGTCAACACACACACTTACCAACTTTCTTCAGCCAACTTCATACATTATCAACACACAATATCTCTTCAAGTTACTCACTCAGGTCTTTCGTACATAGTTACAAATGCAGTTAAATATTGCCACCAATAGTGTTTATACTATAACAGCTCTTTCTGAAGTTTTTATCACACCTCTTATTGTGAAAAAATAAATAATCATGAAGTTTTTCTAACAAATATTTTCAGAAAAATATACCTGGTATCCCAAATTTTATTTTAAGGCCATGCTGCATTGACGCTCCGATCACGTCTACGTTGTATTATACTACGTAAAGACCAAGAGACAGGCAAGACTGGTCGCCCCCCAACGAACTTGTTAGTGCTTAATGAGGTGGTTATTGATCGTGGTCCATCACCATACCTATCCAATATAGACCTTTATCTTGATGGCAAACGCATTACTTCAGTACAAGGCGATGGTAAGACAGTGGTTTAATTATTCGTTGCCACTCAGAGTAGTATAAAAAATAATTCCTAAACATGGCAGTGCATTTAACCTAATTATTTTTTTTGACTTTGTGTCTTATGGATTAATTAGTGATATGGAGGTTTTTATCATAAGTTAAGGAAGCCTAGGGAACAAATGGATTTGACAGTTAAAAATAGGAGAGGAGAGTTATTAAATGGAGAGTTAGAGATATCAGGAAGATAGAGGGAATATTTTGAGGACTTGTTAAATGTTGATGAAGATAGGGAAGCTGTGATTTTGTGTATAGGGCAAGGAGGAATAACATCTTGTAGGAGTGAGGAAGAGCCAGTTGTGCGCCTGGGGGAAGTTCATGAGGCAGCGGGTACAATGAAAGGGGGTAAGGCAGCTGGGATTGATGGGATAAAGATAGAAATGTTAAAAGCAGGAGGGGATATAGTTTAGGAGTGGTTGGTGCTATTATTTAATAGATGTAGGGAAGAGGGCAAGGCACCTAGGGATTGGCAGAGAGCATGCATAGTTCCTTTGTATAAAGGCAAAGGAGATAAAAGAGAGTGCAAAAATTATAGGGGAAGAAGTCTGTTGGGTATACCTGGTAAAGTGTATAGTAGAGTTATTATTTGAAAGAATTAAGAGTAAGACAGAGAGTAGGATAGCAGATGAACAAGGAGGCTTTAGGAAAGGTAGGGGGTGTGTGGACCAGGTGTTTACAGTGAAACATATAGGTGAACAGTATTTAGATAAGGGTAAAGAGGTTTTTGTGGCATTTATGGATTTGGAAAAGGCATATGACAGGGTGGATAGGGGGGCAGTGTGGCAGATGTTGCAGGTGTATGGTATAGGAGGTAAATTGCTGAAAGCAGTGAACAGTTTTTACAATTATAGTGAGGCTCAGGTTAGAGTATGTAGGAGAGAGGGAGATTATTTCCCAGTAAAAGTAGGCCTTAGACAAGGATGTGATGTCGCCGTGGTTGTTCAATATATTTATAGATGGGGTTGTGAGAGAAGTGAATGCGAGGGTCTTGGCAAGAGGTGTGCAGTTAAAAGATAAAGAATCAAACACAAAGTAGGAGTTGTCACAGTTGCTCTTTGCTGATGACACGGTGCTTTTGGGAGATTCTGCAGAGAAGTTGCAGAGGTGGACGAATTTGGAATGTTGCAGCAAGGAGAAGGCTGGGGGCAGTGGAGATGTCATGTCTGAGGGCAGTGTGTGGTGTGAATATAATGCAGAGAATTTGTAGTTTGGAAGTTAGGAGGAGGTGTGGGATTACCAAAACTGTTGTCCAGAGGGCTGAGGAAGGGTTGTTGAGGTGGTTCGGACATGTAGAGAGAATGGAGCAAAACAGAATGACTTCAAGAGTATCAGTCTGTAGTGGAAGGAAGGCGGGGTAGGGGTCGGCCTAGGAAAGGTTGGAGGGAGGGGGTAAAGGAGGTTTTGTGTGCGAGGGGCTTGGACTTCCAGCAGGCATGCGTGAGCGTGTTTGATAGGAGTGAATGGAGACAAATGGTTTTTAATACTTGACGTGCTGTTGGAGTGTAAGCAAAGTAACATTTATGAAGGAATTCAGGGAAACCGGAAGGCCGGACTTGAGTCCTGGAGATGGGAAGTACAGTGCCTATACTCTGAAGGAGGGGTGTTAATGTTGCAGTTTAAAAACTGTAGTGTAAAGCACCCTTCTGGCAAGACAGTGATGGAGTGAATGATGGTGAAAGTTTTTATTTTTCAGGCCACCCTGCCTTGGTGGGATTCGGCCAGTGTGTTAATAAATAAAAAAATAAATATGTAAAAGGAAAAAATTAAAAGTGAATATAGGAAAGAGTAAGGTTATGAGGATAACAAAAAGATTAGGTGACAAAAGATTGGATATCAGATTGGAGGGAGAAAGTATGGAGGAGGTGAATGTATTCAGGTATTTAGGAGTGGATGTGTCAGCAGTTGGGTCTATGATGAGGTGAATCACAGAATTGATGAGGGGAAAAGGATGAGTGGTGCACTTAGGAGTCTGTGGAGACAAAGAACTTTGTCCGTGGAAGCAGAGAGGGGAATGTATGAGAGTATAATTGTACCAACACTCTTGTATGGGTGTGAAGCATGGGTGATGAATGTTGCAATGAGGAGAAGGCTGGAGGCAGTGGAAATGTCGTGTCTGAGGGCAATGTGTGGTGTGAATGTAATGCAGAGAATTTGTAGTTTGGAAATTAGGAGAAGGTGTGGGATTACCAAAACTATTATCTAGAGGGCTGAGGAGGGGTTGTTGAGGTGGTTCGGACATGTAGAGAGAATGGAACAAAGCAGAATGACTTTGAGAGCGTATAAATCTGTAGTGGAGGGATGGCGGGGTAGGGGTCGGCCTAGGAAGTGTTGGAGGGAAGGGGTAAAGGAGGTTTTGTGTGCAAGGGGCTTGGACTTCCAGCAAGCGTGCATGAGTGTATTTGATAGGAGTGAATGGAAACAAATGGTTTGTAATACTTGACGTGCTCTTGGAGTGTAAGCAGAGTAAGATTCATGAAGGGATTCATGGAAACCGGCAGGCTGGACTTGAGTCCTGGAGATGGGAAGTACAGTGTCTACATTCTGAAGGAGGAGTGTTAATGTTGCAGTTTTATAACTAGTGTAAAGCATCCCTCTGGCAAGACAGTGATGGAGTGAATGATGATGAAAGTTTTTCTTTTTCGGGCCACCTGCCTTGGTGGGAATCGGCCGATGTGTTATTAAAATAAAAAAACATACTATGTCAATCACCATTTAAATAATATTAGTGTAAAATTCAGAATTAATTGAGTTTATTGTAGGTCTCCCAGTTTTGGCGAGAAAGGGCCGATGTGTTATATTTTTTTATAAAATGATTGTCTTTCAACAGGTCTTATAGTGTCTACCCCCACTGGAAGTACAGCATATGCTGTAGCTGCTGGGGCTTCTATGATTCATCCCTCTGTTCCTGCCATCATGCTGACACCTATCTGTCCACATTCTTTATCCTTCAGACCAATTGTAGTACCTGCAGGAGTTGAACTTAAGGTATTTTTTTTTATGCTCCTACAACACTTCTTTGATAAAATTTGAAATAAAAGAATAAATTCATTAGTGCTCACATCATAAGACTGAAAAAAAAATAAAATACTCTAGATCAGGATAATTCCATTAAAAGTAATTTGTGGTTTTAGGAAATTTTAGTATTTGAAAGTGCTGTAAAGTTTATTCAAAACAGATTAAACAATAATGGATGAAAATTAACAGTAAATCAAGAAGAAAATACTGTACTGCACCTTCTTATTTATGTAAAATAAAAGTTGTTATTTTGAAGTACTAGTGTTAAAGTTATACCAGATGTTATATTTAATTCTTTTTAGAAATGGAATAGTTCTCAATTATCTTCTTGATCTCCAAAATTAAGCATGATTGGCTGTTTATTTTTCTACTGTTCTGTTACTACATATATATTGTATTTTTGCTTAATAATGAGTAACTGTAAACCAGTTCATGTAGGATATTTACTGTATTAATTTACTCTAATATATGTATATATCATGAAATGTTAGTTCAGTTTGTGTTTAGACAGATGAAAAGAAAGTAAAAACTATGGTTATATTAAACAAAATTCCAAAAGATAAAATTTCTTGCATTTTTAAGATGTAATAACTTACATTTCATGGCTTAGATTGCAGTATCTAGAGACAGCAGAAATACAGCGTGGGTATCCTTTGATGGAAGGAAAAGGCAAGAGCTTTTTCACGGGGATAGGTAAGAAATGAATTATGTGATATAAGGCAGCAATTTATGCTTTTGAAGCCTTCTGTTTGCTGTCTGTCTGTATATTCACAGTGGGTAATAGATCTCCGTATGAAGACGAACTGACGATGACTGCCAAGACTCCTTTAACAGTATTTAAAGGCATTGGAATTTTTGGGTTGTATTTAGATGGCATGATACTAATTTTTCTTTTGTGGTGAAGGTGGCATATTTGAAGAACAATGAAAATGTCTTCGTATGTGTAATATTCGTTAGTACAGTAGAAGCTTAATCTGACATAAACCTTATTCTGTGTATACAGTATTTAATCACTGCAAAATTGTACATTAGTACTGCACTATAATTTGAATTTATTTGCATGTGTTTAGATGTGTGATAGTTATACCCTACATGAAGATTTGGGACAAGATGTAGGAGATTAAAAATGGAAAATGTTATGTGAAAATGTAATATTAATACAAATGATACATATTTTCTTTTAACACACTGGCTTTCTCCCACTGAGGTAGGATTACCCAAAATAAGAAGAAACACTTAACCATCATTCATTCTGTCATTGTCTTGATAAAAAGGTGCCGATACTACAGTTCAGATGGCCCTCCAAATTACAAATAACCCCTCCCCTCCTTCAGGCATCGTACTTCCCACCTCAAGGACTCGACTCAGTCTGACCAGTTTTCTTAAGCCTTACTTATGTTCCTGTTTTGTCTTGCACTTAATTCTTTTCATGGTATACTCAACAGGTTTATTTCCCTATCAGTTTTATTCTCGTTTTGTTCCCCCTTTCCTTTATACAAAGGTTCTATGTAGACACACTGCCAATCCCTAGGTACCTTTCCCTCTTTATTCATTTATTGAACAAAAGTGCCAACCACTCCAAAACTATATCCCCCACATGCTTTTAACATTTCTGTCATGATCCCATCAGTCCCAGCTGCTTTACCCTCTTTCATTTATCCACTTCCTCATGCATCTCCCCCACTCTCATAACTGACTCTTCCTCCTTCCTAAAGAATGTTACACCTCCCTGGCTAATGCATGAAATCACTGCTACCCTTTCATCATTGACATTTAACAGCTCCTCAAAATATTCCCACCATCTTCACAATACCTCCATCTCCCCGTCTAATAACTCCCCTCTTCTGTCTTTAACTGTCAAATCCATTCATTCCCAAGGTTTTCTCGACCTATTAATCTCACTCTCAAAATTATATACTACTGGTAAAATTAAATGATTAAAAAAATTATTTTCTTTACACAATTTTTTCATTTTCTCTGCATATAAAGTACAGTGGACCCCCGAGTTTCGTGATTAATCCGTTCCAGAGAGCCTGCTGAAAGTCGAAATTCACGAAACTCGAAACCATTTTCCCCATAAGAAATAATGGAAATAAAATTAATCCGTTCCAGACACCCAAAAATATTAAAATAATTTTTTTTTTTCAAATTAAATAAAGATTTACATACTGAAAACAATCAGAAATCAAGTACATGCATATAAAAAATAATAATAACATTACACTTACCTTTACTGAAGACTTCTGGGTTGATGGAAGATGGGAGGAGGGGATAGGAGGAAGATGTACACTATTGTTTGGAAGGAGAATCTCCTTCCATTAGGACTTCAGGTAGCAAGTCCTTTTCTGGGGTTACTTCTCTTCTTCTTTTAATGCCACTGGGAACAACTTGAGAGTCACTGGACCCCTGTCGCACAAAATATCTGTCCAGAGAGGTCTGTTTCTGGCATTTCTTTATGATTTCCCTGAAGTGGGACAAGGTTTTGTCATTCAACATGTTGCAGAGATGGCTTGTTTCAGCTTAGTCAGGGTGATACTTTTCAACAAAACTTTGCAACTCATTCCACTTTGGACACATGTCCTTAATCACCGAAGAAGACACCTCCTTCACTCTCTTTTCCTCCTCCTCTGAAGCAAGTTCCTCAGCTGTGGTCTGATGCTGTTCCAGTTGAAGCTCATGCAGTTCGTCAGTGGTTAGCTCTTCCCTGTGGTCCTCCACCAACTCTTCCACATCCCTGTCACTCACCTCCAACCCCATGGACTTGCCCAATGCCACAACACCTTCCACAACAGGCAGAGGGTCGGCAGGGTCAGGGTCTGCCTCAAACCCTTCAAAATCCCTCTGGATCGTGTTCTTCGCTTTCTTTACCAAAGGGCTTGCACTAGCTTTCCTTGGGCCCATGGTGACTTATTTAGCAGTTGCAATCACAAAAAACAATGGATTATTACGTATGAACCCGCGGGGTGATGGTCACATGTTGGTAAACAATGGCACACTGAGCGTGAATGGCATGGGAGACTGGCTTTGTGTGCTCGGTGATGGTCAGACGGGTACCGGACGGTCGCCGAATCACGAAACTTGAGGCCAAATTTTGCTGATAAACCTTGCCGAAAGTCGATGCTGCCGAAACTCGGGGGTCCAGGGTCCATTGTATTACAGTCTACAGTGCATGCAGATTATATGGTGAGAGCCAAAATGATATTCAAAACTTATAAAACATTTTTAATTTAAAGGGTAAGTCACAGACTAAGAATTAAGCAACAGAAAGCTGTTTTAAGCTACCTATAGTATATTTGTGCCATTTTCAAAGAGCTTTTCTATAAACAGTTACAAGGTATGTAGTTAAAAAGTGAAAAGATAAAGTGAGAGTATAGTATGAGCCTGCAAGGAATACGACAATGTATAATGATTTGTGCCTGTTGTTTAAAAGAATAAAATTTGCCAGTGTAAAAATGGCACCCTATTAACTTTCACTGGGTAGTGCTTCTAGGGGTTACAGAAGCCAACCGGTGTAATGCCTATTTTACTTCAGTATGTTTGCAGCTTTGTATCCTTAATGCCATATAATTTTATTCAGAAGGATATAATGCTCAGAATTGTTTCCAAATAGTATTGTAATATTTGAATAATGCAATATCTATTACACTCAGCTCCTATATTCTGTTGTCTTACAGTACTGTATCACTTTGCATGTGTTTGTTGCTCATTAGAGCTGTATACCACTTGACATACAGGTCTATACCTACTCATTATTTACCAAACTGTGTATGGATATTTTAGCCTTCATTAACCCCTTGACTGTTGCAACCCTTAATCCTGAGGTGTCTCCTGGTGTTGCAAAATTAAAAAAAAAAAAAAATTCTTATGAAATGATAGAGAATCTTTTTCCGATTGTAATGACATCAAAAGAACGAAATTTGATGGAAAACTGACGGAATTATGCTTTCGCGATGTTAGCGACCTCGGTGATACTTACAAATCTGTGATTTCACCCTTTTGAGCCCTATTTTCAGCTAATTCCATTGCTCCAGTCGACCAAACTCATAGCTGTTTCTTTAGAACTCCATTTTTTCTATTGATTGAGTACAAGAAACTGCCCATTTACCGATTTCAACTACCCAATAACGTGGTCAGAAATTTGCAAATTGCCCAATTTCATGAAAATTAAAAAATAAGGCAATTTCAAAATAGGGTCCAGAATGAACAATGCAGACATTCCTGGCTCTAAAATAACATTTTCTTTGTTCATCAGTCACATCTCCAGACCCCTCTGATATTACTCTTGCTTTCTATTTTGAATTTTTATTCAAACAAAAAATAGAAGATTTACTGTTATGCAGACTGCTGCAATATTGTAATAATTGTATAAATAATGTCAACCCATTCATGACTGCATATTAGAATGGCTACTTGGACATTTATTGGAAAATGACATCATTTGTTTACTTTTGAACATCGGCAAAAATCAAAGATTTCCCCTACTTTGAGCTCCATTTCAAGGTTCTTTTATTAGTAAAACCAATCAAAATCACTGCTATTTCTATAATATATTTTTCATTCTATCAAAGGTGGCCAAGAAAACGAGAATACAACCATAAATACTATACGAAAATAAACCACAAAGTCGGCATTTTAATTAAAAAAAAAAATTCTCATTATGCACTGCGTGCTGCAGGATTTTTTTTATATGGTGCACACTGACCACACACACCCATTCTCTCACATGTGGGCCTACCAGCTTTCTCCTGCTTGGTTTGAAGCTGCTAGAATTTATGAGTACAGTGGACCCCCGACATTCGATATTAATCCGTTCCTGAGAGCTCATCGAATGTTGAAAATAACGAAAGGCGAATTAATTTTCCACATAAGAAATAATGGAAATCAAATTAATCCGTGCAAGACACCCAAAAGTATAAAAAAAAAATTTTACCACATGAAATATTGTTTAATGCAATAGAATAATTACAATAACAACAATAACAATAGATTAATAACAATAGAATAATTGACACTTACCTTTAATGAAGATCTGGTGATGATTGATGGGATGGGAGGAGGGGAGAGTGTGGATGGTGTTAGTGTTTAGAAGGGGAATCCCCTTCCATTAGGACTTGAGGTAGCAAGTCTTTTTCTGGGGTTACTTCCCTTCTTCTTTTAATGCCACTAGGACCATCTTGAGAGTCACTGGACTTCTGTCGCACAACATATCTGTCCATAGAGGCCTGTACCTCTCGTTCCTTTATGACTTTCCTAAAGTGGTTCACAACATTGTCATTGTACAGGTTGCCAACACAGCTTGCAGTAGCTGTGTCAGGGTGATTTTCATCAAGAAAGGTTTGCACTTCAAGCCACTTTGCAGTAAGCAACTTCTTCAATTTCTCTCTCCCCTCTTCCGAAGCAGTTTCCTCAGGTCTGGCCTCTTGCTGTTGAAGATGATCTAGCAGCTCATCAGTGGTTAGTTCGTCATTGTCCTCCTCCTCCACCAACTCTTCCACATACTCCCCACTAACCTCCAACCCCAAGGACCTCCCCAATGTGACAATGGATTCCTCAACTGGCATACACTTCTCAGAGTTAGCCTCAAACCCTTCAAAATCCCTTTTGTCT
The DNA here is from genome assembly GCF_038502225.1 of Cherax quadricarinatus. Taxonomy (NCBI): domain Eukaryota; kingdom Metazoa; phylum Arthropoda; class Malacostraca; order Decapoda; family Parastacidae; genus Cherax; species Cherax quadricarinatus. The sequence goes on along the minus strand of NC_091295.1, from coordinate 69,977,529 downwards.
ACACATTCTGGCCACAGTTTTTTCCAAGCAGAGTTCAAGGTCCTCTTAGTCACTTCCTCCCAAGCCTTACCTATAAGGTTTATACAATTGAGGATATTAAAGTGATCCTTCCAGAACTCTTTTAGAGCCAGTTAAGTTTCTGTGGTCACTACAAAGCACTTTTGAAACATAGCTTTTGTGTACAGTTTCTTGACATTGGAAATGACCTGCTGGTCCATGGGCTGCAGGAGAGGAGTGGTATTAGGAGGCAAAAACTTGACCTTAATGAAGCTCATGTCCGCAGAAAGTCGCTCTGCCCTGTCTGAAGGATGACCAGGAGCATTGTCTAATACCAGGAGGCACTTAAGGTCTAATTTCTTTTCAATTAGGTAATTTTTCACAGTGGGGGCAAATGCATGGTGTAACCAGTCATAGAAAAAGTCCCTAGTGATCCATGCCTTACTGTTTGCCCTCCACAGCACACACAAATTAGCCTTGAGGATATTCTTTTGCCTGAACGCTCTGGGAATTTCTGAGTGATACACCAATGAAGGCTTCACTTTGCAATCACCACTAGCATTGGCACACATCAGAAGAGTAAGCCTGTCTTTCATAGGCTTATGTCCTGGGAGTGCCTTTTCCTCCTGAGTAATGTAGGTCCTGCTTGGCAATTTCTTGCAAAACAGGCCTGTTTCGTCACAATTAAACACTTGTACAGGTTTCAATCCTTCAGCCTCTATGTACTCCTTGAATTCATGCACATATTTTTCAGCCGCTTTGTGGTCCGAACTGGCAGCCTCACCATGCCTTACCACACTGTGTGTGCCATTATGATTCTTAAATCTTTCAAACCAACCTTTGCTGGCCTTAAATTCACTCACATCACCACTAGTTGCAGGCAATTTCTTTACCAAATCATCACGCAACTGCCTAGGCTTTTCACAAATGATCGCTTGAGAGATGCTATCTCCTGCTATCTGTTTTTCATTTATCCACACCAATAACAGTCTCTCAACATCTAACACTAGTGATCTCTGTTTCGAAAACAAAGTTGCACCTTCTGCAAGAACAGCTTCCTTGATTGCCGTTTTCCTGGTCACTATAGTAGAGATGGTTGATTGGGGTTTACTGTACAACCTGGCCAGCTCCGACACATGCACTCCACTTTCGTACTTGGCAATTATCTCTTTCTTCATCCGACCTATTTTCTCGAAGGGTTGGCACTAGAAGCTTTCTTGGGGCCCATGGTGACTTGTTTTGCAGAAACAAGCACCAAAAACAGTGATAATATGGAATGTACCGAATGTATCCTTAGATGCGCGCACACTGCCTGGCTTGTAAACACTGGCACACACGGGGCGGTTCAGGCCACACGTGAACACGTCTCGTACGAATCGCATCGAATAGCGGGTTTTCGATCGAATGTTGAGGCAAAATTTTTGCGTTAAAATGCATCGAATGTCGGATTTATCGAATGTCAATGCCATCGAATGTCGGGGGTCCACTGTATATATACGTCAAAAACGGTGGCTCGTAAGACGTATACGTATATAAGACCAAAACAGTCAAAGGGTTAAATATCAGTTTCCTAAACTTTCTTCCATATTATTTGTGACTGTCATTGTTTTATTAAGTTTCTACTGTATTGATGTGCATATATAAGAATATAGATAATTATAGTGCCCACTCCAAAGCCTTTGGATAAATGACTTACTGTCCTGCATGTACAGATGTCAATAGTTACAGACTATGTATTTCTTTCACTGATGGGACCTATTAGAAGAAAATGAAGACTGTTACTACCAAAATGGGCTCCCATTAGCAGATTCTGAGTTTAATAGCACAAAGTGTGTGTGCATTAATTACAAGTGGTGATTAATATTCGTATATAAGAGAAATGTGAAGCCTTTGAACTTATCTTCTACTCAGTCAACCGCAGAAACTATGGAGTATCACCTCATCAGGTAAGGAATGGATTTGAAAGTTTGACATCAGAAAAACATGGATTTTTGTTACAGTCTGAATGCCACTGTCATTCAATATGTTTACAGATAAAGTTGAACAGCGAAGCTCGGAATACGTGTTGGGTATCGTTTGATGGACGCCACCAGCAGGAGCTGTTGGTTGGAGATAGGTGTGTCTGTTGGGCCACATAAGTTGTTCTTGTCTTTGACAAGTCTATAAGCTATCTATCACATGATTTGAAGAATTGTTTAAAAATTATTCAAATTTTTCTATGTATCAATGAGAGTGCTCTCAATTTTTTACCATTTCAGTAATAACTAAGATGTGGTTGGTTGTAATAACTTGAATATCTACTGTAATGTTTCTGTAGAATGTACATAAATTAAATTTTTTTGGACTTAAATATAAATATTGGTGCAAGTTACATTTGTGGCTGGATGTTTCTATAATGTGAATTTTTTAATCTTCAATTTTTCTTAATATTTTCAATTCATTTTATAATTTCTTTCATAATACAGTACACACACTTTGCAGGAATAAATTGTTAAACCAACCCTATTTTAATTATTATTGATATAGTTAAGGTTTGAGCATTGAAAGGTTTTGGTATCTCATCCCTCCCTTTTTTTTGGCTCGGTATCCTAATAGCTACATTTCTTTACAAATAATAATTACAGTAGTAATAATCTATGTAGAAAATACTTTTTATTTTGAATGTAGGGCTCTGGGTTCTAGCTGCAATATGTGAAGTGAGGGACGGCTTTTCTTATCTAATAAAAATGATGCCTGTCTGTAAGAGGAGTCAAAATTATACTTATGGTTTAGCTTTCAGTACATATCCCATGTTGGATTATTTTTTTTCTTTTGCCAATCTCTGATGCTGGTTAATGTGTTGTCTTTTCAAAGATGAATATAGAATTCCTGCTGATGGTAAAGGGTTTGTATATTAAACCACTTATTTAGAATTTGGATATCTCTTTAGCCTAACTTTTCTCATGGTATAAAGTATGAAAACATTCTTTGAAGATTAATTTTTTGTACTATATTTTCCATTATTTTATTTTTTGAAGAATTATTGAGGGTCTTCCAGTGAAATATAGTACAGTATCTCCAAATTCAAATTAATACATGACTATTTATAATAATGTAATGATTAGATCACAGAACTAAAGCAAGGCTATTGAAATTATCTTTCATAATCTTGATATTGTGCATGTTGGCAAAATGATCATTGTTTTTCAACTCTTGCATCTCTTGGCATCAAAAGAAGTGGTAGTTGTGGAAATTTTATCAATTTCTAAAAGATTTTCTTTAAGTTTGCTTATACATATTACCCATTGGAATTTCATAATGTAATTATTATAATTGTTAGCTGGAGGTGGGAGGGGCAGTGCCTGCATTCTGAAGGAGTGGTAGGAATATTGCAGTTAGAGAGTAATCTGAACTGTGATGTCAAGACAGCCATTGAGTGAATGATTTCTTCGTTTTGTCACCCTGCCTTGGCGGGAGATGGGCATTGATGTAAAAAAAAAAAAAAACTGTTGCTTAAATTTTTCATTTAGTATACAATTCTGTATGACCCACATGGGTTTAGTGCATATTATTATTGTGGCATACAGTACTTCATCAATATATGAAATTGTTTTCTCACTTGAAGCTTTAGTTTTTGCTTTTCTTAAAGATGTGTAGTTTTGATGAGTCAAGTAAAGAATAAAAATACACAATACCATGACTGGAACAATACATAAATAACCTGATTCTTATGATGTTTTGATCCAACTTGGGCCATTAACTAGTCACACGAAATGTTGTCATAAGTAACGTTCTCTAATGTGCAGAGTATTTGTGTATTGAGCCAAGTGAGATGCAGAGTTGTGGGAATCACACTTCTTTAACTCAACAGACAAAAACTTCATAATGACTGACGTATAGGAATGTATCCCCTTTTGACAATACATATACAGGTACATGGAGAGACAATATACACTATCTTTTGCCTGCTGCTTTATGTAAGTCTCACTTCTGATGCATTATTAAGCTTTATATGTTTTATTGAATTCATGACTGACAAACAGATTTGAAGCTCTAGACTAAAATTATTTTTATATTGGCAAGAAAGGTGCTAAACCTGTAGCCCCATAAGGGAATAGTAGGTAGTACAGTAACTAAAGAAATCCAGCCACTTTCTATAAAGCTTGGTCTTAGCACATTGTCTTCTGTAATGTAAATAATTTGTAGTCTGGATTAGAAAAATTAGTTGAAATATGTATAAATGTGTATGTCCTCTACCTTTAAACTGTCCTTTCCCTACTCAGTGTAAATATAAATTGTAATTTAGCTTGTATTCACAACACATTGAATAGCTGTTACAGAAGCATAAGGTGAAAAAGTGTTTTGGTGTAATTATCTAACCCATTTATGTGATTTTCAATATCAGTCTTGCAAGTATCCATTTATTTATATTTTTTAATTTAGATATATGTCTGTTGATATCCAGTACCTGGTACTCAATTTCCTATTAATTAGAAAAGTTTTAAGTGTTGACTATTCTACACTTTTATCTTTACAAAACTCTACACCGATACCCTTCTCTCAACATCACTGCAGAGCTCTTTACTTTACCCTCCCATCCCCCCCACACATCCCTTCTTTTTCATGTCACTTTTGTCCTAGTTGGCTATTTTTTTTTTTTTCTTCAGCAAGTCGGCCATCTCCCAGGGTGACCCAAAAAAGAAAGAAAATCCCCAAAAAGAAAATACTTTCATCATCATTCAACACTTTCACCACATTCACACATTATCACTGTTTTTGCAGAGGTGCTCAGAATACAACAGTTTAGAAGCATATACGTATAAAGATACACAACATATCCCTCCAAACAGCTAATATCCCAAACCCCTCCTTTAAAGTGCAGGCATTGTACTTCCCATTTCCAGGACTCGAGTCCGACTATATGAAAATAATGGTTTCCCTGAATACCTTCACTAAATATTACCCTGCTCACACTCCAACAGATCGTCAGGTCCCAAGTACCATTCGCCTCCATTTACTCCTATCTAACACGCTCACGCACGCTTGCTGGAAGTCCAAGCCCTGGTATACTCAGTAAACTTGTTCCTCTATAATTTTTACAATCTCTTTTGTCCCCTTTCCCTTTATATAAAGGGACTGTACATGCTCTCCACCAATCCCTAGGTACCTTCCCCTCTTTCATACATTTATTAAACAAAAGTACCAACCACTCCAACACTATATCCTCCCCTGCTTTTTAACATTTCTGTCATGATCTCATCAGTTCCAGCTGCTTTACCCCCTTTCATTCTACGTAATGCCTCACGTACCTCCCCCACACTTACATTCTGCTCTTCTTCACTCCTAAAAGATGGTATACCTCCCTGTCCAGTGCATGAAATTACCGCCTCCCTTTCTTCCTTAACATTTAAAAGTTCCTTGGCTATTATCTTCATTAAAAGACTATCATTTAATTCACCCACACATCTACATTATCAGTTCTTTACTTAGCTTTCCCTTCATATCCTCATTTTTCACTAGCCTTACAAAATTACACATGCAAGTTTTGCTTCAATGTCTTTTAGTGAATTTGTAAAACAACTACCACCTCAAATTTGGAGGTTTCATCAAAATACATCCCCTTCCTCACATATTGATGGGCAAGCAATGCCTTTGAAACAGTAATGGCACTTAATCAAGTCTAGAATTGATACATGTATGCATACACATATGTATTGGTGATCAAAAATAAACCACTTTCAACATCAATCACTCCCTAGCTGTATTTCAATAAGTGTACAGACATGCTTCAGTAACCCACTGAACTGTAACATCTCACTCAATATTTCAAGTGCAGGCAGTGTACTTTCAACACCTAGAATTTAAGCTCGTCTGATTGGCTTACTTGAATTAATTGATTGAAATTATCATGTTCCCACTACAACAACACATCACCTTGAAAAACAACCACTTGTCTCTGCTCTTCTGATTTAGCACTTAAGCATCTTCCAAGCACTTTCCTTCCAATCTGACCTCAAATATTCAATTCCTTACACTTCTTTCACCAGCTTGCTTTTTTCTGTGAGCTCACTTTCTTAAAGATTCCTCCACTAACTTAATCTTCTAAATTTTACAAGTAAAGAATCATTAGCAAAGAGTGACTGTTAAAACTTGCTCTTATGTTTTTAACACACAGGCTCTCTCCTGCATTCACCATCATTCATTCAATCACCATCTTGCCAGAAGCGTGTTGACTTCACTGTTATCTGACCAGACTCCAACATCCTCACCTCTCCTTTAGGGTTGCAATGATATAATATTGCATTAGTGCAATGATGCATATCATTGCAACCCTAAAGGAGGGGGTGAGGATTTTGTGGCTCAAAGGGTCATCTAAACTGTGAAATCAGCACACTTCTGGCAAACTGAATGAGTTCAGTGTTTTCTTTTTTGACATCTTACCTCACTAGGAGAGGGCTGGTTAAAAAAAAAAAATGAGAGTTTAACAATCACACTTTGCTAATGATTATTTATTTGCAAAATTTAGAAGATTAAGTTAGTAGAGGAATTTGAAAAAAGTTAGCTAAACATTTTCTCATATCCAGTACCACTTCAGTAGTTCAGTTCTAGACTCGATTGAGTGGCAGTACTGTTGTAAAAGCATTATTCATAACAGCTTTGAGCAATTGCTTGCCCATCAAGTTGTAAGGGAAAGGTTTTTTTTGACAAATCCTTCAGATCTGAGGTTGCAGTTGTTTTACAGATTGACTTGGAGAAGCTGAGGCAACACTTTAATACTGTGCAATTTTTTGAGACCAGTGAAAAATGTGGATATGTAACAGGGGTGCCCCAAAGTATCAGTACCATTGGGTATTGGCTAATTTTGATGGTACATCACCCTAAAATTGAGAATCAATATCGGCCAAAATTTTGGTATCGTCCCATGAAAGGAATACCAAGTAAAAAAAAAAAAAAAAAAAAAAAAATGATAATGTGGACATGTGGAAGGATTTAGGGACAATCTGTTGATGAACATAATAGCCAAGTAGCACAAAAGAAGTGATATTAACAAGGAAGTAAGTGTGGAGTTTTGCAAAAAAAAAAATGTCAGTGTAGAGTTTTGTAAAGATAAAAGTGTGGAATAGTCAACAGATACAACCTTCCTGATTAGTAGGAAATAAGAGTATAGGTACTGGATAACAACAGAGATTTTTTTTTTTTTTGTTCAACAAACCGGCCGTATCCCACCAAGGCAGGGTGGCCCAAAAAGAAAAACGAAAGTTTCTCTTTTTAAATTTAGTAATTTATACAGGAGAAGGGGTTACTAGGCCCTTGCCCCTGGCAACAACAGAGACAATTAAATTAAAAAATATAAATTAATTGCTTGGATACTTAAGATTGATGCTGCAAATTATGTTCTTTTTCTGTTCTCCTCACCTTTTTCCCTCAGTATAGCTAATTCTTCTGTCACTAGATCACATCTTTCACTAAATTTTTCTTTTAAGATATTTCTTTTCATTATTATTACCTCCTGCTATCATTCTCTTAAAATATGAACAAGTGGTTAGAATATTAAGATAAAAGTTAAATTATTGATTATATTTTTTGATGTCTCAGAGGTACAGTATATTAATGGTTTATTTTTTTTCTGACAGCCTCCGTGTTACTACCTCCATATATCCTGTTCCTTCAATCTGTGCTGAAGATCAGATTGCAGACTGGTTTGCTTCCCTTGACGAATGCCTACGCTGGAATGATCGCAAACGCCAAAAGCACTTTGACGATCCAGAGGACTTGAGCCCTACTGACCTCACCTCTGACCTTACTCATTCTTCAAGTTCAGATACACTTGACTCACTCAGTGAGAGAAATGAGGGCTGTGATAATTAGGTATGCTGTTATTGTTGTGCAAAACATAATTAACCCTTTCAGGGTCGACAGGCCCTCTCCCAGACTTGTTCTCAGGGTTTACAAATTTCAAAAAAAAAAAAAATATTTTTCCTTATGAGAAGATAGAGAATCTTTTCCCGATCATAATGACACCAAAAGTATGAAATTTGATGGAGAACTTACGGAATTATGCTCTCGCGAAGTTAGCGGTCTCGACGATGTTTAAGCATCAGCGATTTTGCCCACTTTGAGCCCTATTTTCGACCAATTCCAGTGTACTAGTCGACAAAAATCATAACTATTTCGTTAGAACTCCATTTTTTCTATTGAATGAGTACAAAACCCACCCATTTACCGATTTCAACTATCCAATAAAGTGGTCAGAATTTAGCAATTTTGCCAATTTCACACAAATTTCAAAAGATGCCAATTTCCAAATAGGGTCCAGAATAAACAAGAAAGACATTCCTGGCACTAAAATAACATTTCCTCTGTTCATTAGTCATGCTGTATAGCCCTTGTGGCTTAGCGCTTCTTTTTGATTATAATAATAATGTTCATTAGTCACGTCCCCATGCCCCTCTTACATTCTTTTGCTTTCCACTTTGAATTTTTATTCTCACAAAAAATAGAAGATTTACTCTTATGCAGACTACTGCATTAGTGTAGAAATGGTATAAATAATATCAGCGCACTTGGGAAAGAATATTAGACTTACCAGTTGACGTGTATTGATTTGTTTACTTTTGAACTTTGGCAAAAATCGAAGATTTCTGCTACTTTGAGCTCAATTTCAAGGTACTTTTCATTGTAAAACCAATCATATCTTCCATTCTATAAAATGAGACCAGGAAAACTAGAATACCATCATAAATACCATACGAAAATACAGTGCAAAGTCGCTGTTTTAAACCAAAAACACTGTCAAAGTTTTTTTTTCTCATTACGCACTGTGCTGCAGGATTTTTTTTATACTGTGCACACTGACCACATAGACCCATTCTTTCATATGTAGGCCTACCAGCTTTTTCTCACTAGATTTGAGGGCGCTAGAATTTAGGTGTACTAGTACGTCAGAAACCCTGAAAGGGTTAACAGTTGGTGCATTGTGGTATATTTATTACTTAAATTGTATAATCTGCCTTAGCAGCTGTCAAATTTCAAAGCCATTGATTATTACACTAACTAAATACTGAAGATGGGAAATCTCAATCTTAGCTGAGCTAGAGCTAAAAATAATTAATCATTGGTCTTGTTAAGTTAGACAGTTTCCCTTGCATGTGAAGGTTCATCTTTTTTTACTTCGATTCACAGTACAGTATGTCTATTTAAACTCAGGAACACACACATTCACACAGCTTAAGTGAATCACAATTTATTGGAGAAAAAGATGACAGATAAATGTACTTTTCATCTGGATTTTTTATTCTTAAATATAGTAGGGCCTTACTTAAATGGCAGGTTATGTTCCAGGCTACTGCCATAAAGTGGAACACCATTTTTTTTTTTTCCCCATTTATAAAATGCCAGATAAGTTTACATTAACATATATTAAGTTAGCAATAGAAATAGACATTAAAAAACAATAAAAAGTAAAATACACACACAGTACACTCATTACTTACCTTCAAATATTTGTAGTCTTAATAATGGGTGAAAGGTGAGTATTAATTATAGAAAGTGAGGTGTAGTAGCTTGCCACCTACCACACTTACACCAGATATACGACTTAAATTTAAAGCGCCCCAAAGCAATTATTATATTTATTATTATTATTGCCATCAACATACCTTGTTCACTGAGTTTAATAATTTCTGAATAAACTTAATAATGCAGAAGTCAGGAAGGAGTCACTGGGTCAGAATAAACACGTATTAATACCTGTCCACTTTTAGTTCAGACATGTAGTGGCATGAGTTTGAGAAGCATTTACCCCTACAGTACAAACACACATAGCGTTAGTGCAGTAGAATAAATAAATAGCTACCAGTGAAGGCATATGAAAGGAATAATTTTCTACAGTTACCCCCAATAATACCAGTGTGTACATACTTTCTCTGGTGTTGGACTAGAGAAAACATAATTCTCTCCATCACTCCTACAAGCCGCCTGGTAACCACATCTTGTATTTGTCAGTTTATGCTGTTGTGGTTGTATGTAGCGTGTTTCTTTTATAACTTTGAAAAAATATCAGACGGATTAATGAAAATGTCTATATTAACATAATATACAACATTTAATGTATCCCAGTATGTATTAGTATTATCATAATTATTTTGGCGTCAAGACTAGTGAGACACTTAGTGATTTTAATGTGTACCTGCACACCAGCACAGTATGTAAGTTTATTTAGGTACAGGTACACAGAAGCATAATTACGTATCAGAGTATATATAAAATATGCAAAAACCTTAAAACTCGTGATATTTTGGGAGAGATGTGGAGCTCAAGGAGAATACAGCCTTTCCTTACTTAACGACGGAGATCCTTTCCTAAGACCATGTCGTAAAATGAATTCGTCGCTTAGTGAGGAGCATACTATAATGGTAGTGGGTTTGTGTGTACAATCTTTGATATTGTAACATTATAACATTGCTGGTATATTTTTAAATGTTTATACAGTAGTGTACTGTATATTGAATTAAACAGAATAGTGGAATTCAGCTCTAATATACATTAGGTATAAACACTGGTCAGAGAACCCATTGTAAGTCTGAGGCGTCGGTAAATGAGTACATCGCTAAGTGAGGAGAAGCTGTATAAACAAACAGTGGCACACTGTGAACGTATTAAGAGTCAGATGGGGGGGGGGGCATATAAAGATTTTTTAGCCATAATTTGAAATATCTGTATTAGCAAAATGCCATAAAGTGGGGTCCTACTGTATAAATATTTTTATGATTAGTGCACTTTCACATTTAATTTTGATTTATTTTTACAATGAATCTTTTTTTTTTAATATAAATTTTTCTTATGTCTTCAGCATTTACATACAAATATTTAAGTTTTTCTGAAAGTTAATTATTTTTCCTACAGATTCATCATAAACCAGATGACATTTATCAATGCACTAGTTGGAAGATGTATTTTCATCAGTGTAGAACAGGTACCAGTGAAATGAAGGTACAGCTGTAGTGAGTTTATACTACAGAGTGCTCCTTCTCTGAAATACTGGTCAATCTACTAGTGTCACATAATTAAGTGTTGCACATAACAGTGCATGTGACCAACACATCAATCATCTCATCATATTCAAGAGGTTGCCCTACTATTATTTTAATTTCAAGCTCATGTTTTTGTAATAACTTATTTATGTTAAAATTAATAGGTACTGATAAAAGTGATTTATTCAAACATCCTAGAGATGATTTTAATGATTATACATAGTGATTAGTTTTTCAAGATAATAGATTATGCTAAAAAAGAAGTGCTTAACTCGTGTGGGTCTTGCAGCACTATGGGGATATTAAAGAACCTTCTGGTGTACCATAAAATATATGATTTAAAAGAATATAGATAAAGAAAGTGAAAGCTAAATATTAGTGCGAGGTATAAGGCTTCACAAATTATATCTTGGGAAGCTTCATGTTCTAACACAGCATTAATGTTATTTGTTCTGCATCACAGTTTTTATATATTCCTAAATATTGCCAGGATATTCACTATTTGACAGCAAAAATTTTTCAGAATTCTTTTATTCTTTTTATGATGCAGTAATAAATTAAGATTTTTATTTTTTTTATAATCCATCAGCCATTTCCTACCAAAGCAGGGGTAATCACAAAAGAGAAAAAACATTTACTATCACTGAATGCGAGCTTCTGTAAACAAACACACAGGTTACTCTTAATTATCAGAATTTTAGCGACTTTTTTTTTTTTCCTAATTTCATCTTATTGAAGTTGATGTTTTAGAAATGATTTATTTTAACTCAAAAATTTATACTGTACTTTGGTGGTACGCAAGGCCAAATAATATTGCCAAAATGACAATAGGATAATGTTAGTAATAATAGTCAACACTTAGGAACCAACAGCAGTCACTGCCTACTTTAAGCACAAGATATATACAGTACATAAACTAGTGTGATGTTTTGTCAAATTAATTGATAATTTTATTTTCAGTTAAATAGTTTGAGGTGGTCATTTGTGACTAGTATAGGAAATCTTTTAGATTGAGTAAACCTGTATTACTGTTCATTGTATTAAAATTTAAATACTTTTAGAGATATTGTTGCAGCATTTCTTTATTTTCATTGTACAGTGCATAAAGATATCTATTTATATTGAAAGTAATATTGTTGTCTGTTACATAAGTGATGTCTAAAAAATTGCCTTGTGTTCTTGACAAAATTATGAGATTTGTCATAAAAAAAAATATGCCAAGAATTGCTCAACTAATAAATTGACTAATTTTTTTATTAATAATTTAATAAATCTCATAACTTTCAGCATGTTAAAATATATTTGGTTTAGTCTACCAAGAACTGTTGCAATGCCACTTGAATGATTGATCATTTCATTTAAATTAATTATTTGTTCCTAGTAAAATCTAACTGAAGAACATTTGCTATTTTTCTTTGTTTCTTCAATTGTTTCTGTAGTTATACAAATATAATTTGTTTTTATCAGGTAAACTGAAAAATCCTTAACACTTCTACACACATTTAAAAAAAAAATATCTTGCATACATAACATTCTTGATCTTAGAAAATTGGTATAGCACCAAAAGATTAAAAGTAATATTTATATACAGTTTTATATAAACTTTAAATACAAATGTATGAAAAAATGTATTTCCCAAATATTGCATTATCCAAGCTTTCTGGTTTAAGCTCATGACATGCAATTCATTTATCATTATCGTGGACAAATCATTAGCTTAAACTTTTGCAAATTCAGTTGTATGTTTGAATATTTTAATTATTTTTACCGCAAATGGCCTTTTTATTCTCAATTAAAATATTACATATTTTTATGCTGGCTGTTTCCCATCAAGGTAGGGTGACCCTAGGAGGAAACACATTCATCATCATTTATTCTAATTGTCTTTCCAAAAATGCACAGACATCAGTTCAAATGACCCTCAGAACTGCAACATTTCCTACCTACACTTCAGAGTGCAGGCACTGTATCTCCTACCTTGAGAATGCAAGTTTGCCTAACTGGTTTCCATTAATTCCCTTCATAGATGTTATCTAGCTCACCCTTCAACAGCACATCAAATCCTTAAAAAAAAGTTCCAATGTTATAATTTATTGTTGTTGTGTTATAACTGTACTTAAGGCTCCTGTTGTTGCATGCACTTAACAATGGTAAAGAACTTTACAATACATTAAAGTACTGTACCATTTTCTTTGACTTCAATTATTCAAGTTCACATTTTTATTCTTTTTAAATGACTGATGATAACTGGTGCTGGTAGATCAAATGAACTATAATGTCTGGTGACCTTATTGCTGTGCAATAATATTTTATCTTTAACATTATGTAATGAATTGAAATAATGATATAAATGATGAGTCAGTTGCATTACATGTTTTATACTTTGCTTCTTTATTGAAGTACTTTATTACATAATGATTTATAATGGTTGTAAGTTATATTTACTATTGATATACTGAGTAAACTTTTATTGTTATAAACGAGATTGGCTATAATTTTGAACTTCCTATCATAAAACCTTTGGTGCATTGCAAAGCAGTGCTTGGTGAATTGGAAAACTTAATGGAATTTGGAAATTAAAATAAAATATTCAGTGATAACTGATGAATAATGAGAGAAGTTCTCCATAAACACTTAAGGTACAATAAGTAATAAAAGTATACTGCACTGTCCAGGGTACATAAATTCTTTTCATTTTAGGCATTTTTAGGATCATTTCAGTTTTATGATTCCAGTTATTTTTAAAGCCCATCTAAACTTTGTAGGAAAAAGCTTTCTGCCATTAACTTAAAAAATGAGTAACTTTAAAGAGTAAACAGAGAACTGCTACTTTAACTGAAAATTTGTTAGTCTACTATTGTGTTATTGTCCATCTATTATAAACAGCAATGCAAAATCCAGGGGATTATGGTGCATATATTTTTTAGTTAATGTCATATCAAGTGATATAATCAGATTATATCCATGATGAAGCATTTTAAGTCTGGGATATAGAGCAACTCGGGAATGGGAAGTATGCAGGCTTGATCCAAGGTAGGGAAGGTAGCTCCAATTCCTTGGATCAAAAGCCCTTCAGTAGCATTAAGCTAAGAGTAAATAGTAATCATATAAGAGCCATAAACCAGCTGCAGAGGGAGAATCTAAACACCTGTTTTATAGGAGATTCTAATATTTGAAAATAGATTTTCTTGTATAGACATGCACTAGAATTCTGGAATTAAATCATACCCAGTATACACACAACTTTTTTTTACATATGGCTTAGTGTTTACACTGCCATAATGTTAAATCTGTTTTACAAAATTTGCTACTGAAATAAATTTAAGCTTATTTTTATGATGGTTGCCAGTGTCAATATATATTGGTGGTCAGTGTTCAGGCCCTGTACTGGTGTCAAAGGCTGTTATGTTTGGGTCATATATTGGTGGTCAAAGGTAATTGTGTTTGGGCCATGCAAAATATTTTTCTTGAATTGGCATAATTACTTAAGGTAAAACAATATTGTATAGCTGTGATTATTATAACAAGTTAGAAAATATATTGTGATGATATGGCAGTTATGTAAATGCAAACTTTAATGTAAAACTTTCTCATTTTCTTCATTAAATGTAAAATATTACTAGATGTTCATATTAGTATGTCTACCTAGCCGAGGATGAGGTTGTCTTCATGGTTACCATTCAGTTACTGGCCAGAATCACTGGTGCTTAACTTGACTGGTTGAGCAACATTTATATCATCCACAGCACAACACCAGTGATATTAAAATATTTTAAGGAGAGCAAATATTTTTACATTATGCCATTATATCCAGTAATTTTATTAAGCTTGTAGTGGTAAAAGTTAAACCAATGGTATTACTTGAGTTACAAAATTATTTAATTGATAATATGTTTAACACAATTTATATGTATTCCCAGCTAAAGAAGTTTCTACTGATGTATGGTATTTAGTACCTGCATGATCATAATACAATACACAAAAGTAGTTTTTTTTTATTAAATTACAAAGTTATAATATGCTGAAGCTATGTTAATTAATATGTGGTATTCACCTTCATTTTAGAAAAATGTATATTAATTCACAGTACAGTATCTGGAAAGATTTTTTGAATGGATTTTGAGAGATTTATTAAAAGTAATTGGTTCATCCACTTGCAAACCAACTAGACATTAGTTCCAATAGCATATTTTGTGCTAGAGCAAAGCCCCTACGAAAAGGCAATTAAGAAATCATTTGTTATGCATCTATTGTTGTATCATGTGGGAGTTCGAACACGTGGATAGGGTAAAGTAATACTCACGTAGGCTGGTAGTACGGATAATGTGGGAAGCGCCCAAACAGCCGTGGCCTATCTCCTTGCTCTCTCTCGTAAGACTGACCGCCCACAGTACCCATATGTGAGGGGGTCTTTGAATACTGCTGTGGTCAGCACAATATGAATACAGACAGTGACTCAGGCAGAGACGGTTGGTAGTGAGTCATCTACTGGTACACTGGTTACTGGTAACTGGTTACTGGTAACTGGTTACTACTACTGAGAGTTGTGTATGTTTAAGTTGTTTTTCTTTTTGCATAATTTCACATGTTAAAAATTTCACAGGATCATCTTCAAAATTGGAAATCATTATTCATTTCTCATATGATGTTGCACCCTGTCATTAACCCTTTGAGGGTCGACAGGCCCTCTCCGAAACTCGTTCTCAGGGTCGGCCAAATTTAAAAAAAAAAAAATTATTTTCTCCTATGAAAAGATAGAGAATCTTTTCCAGATCACAAAGACACCAAAAGTTTGAAATTTGATAGAAAACTTACGGAATTATGCTCTCGCAGTTAGCGGTCTCGGCGATGTTTACGCATCGGCGATTTTGCCCACTTTGAGCCCCATTTTCGGCCAATTTCACTGTACTAGTCGACAAAAAACATGAATATTTCGCTAGAACTCCATTTTTTCTATCGAATGGGTGCAAGAAACCACCCATTTATGAAATTCAACTATCCAGTACAGTGGTCAGAATTTAGCAATTTTGCCAATTTCACACAAATTTCAAAAGATGCCAATTTCCGAATAGGGTCCAGAATAAACAAGAAAGACATTCCTGGCACTAAAATGACATTTCCTCAAGGCCCCTCTTATATTCTTTTGCTTTCCACTTTGAATTTTTATTCTCACTGTTATGCAGACTACTGCATTAGTGTAAAAAATGGTATAAATATTATTGGTGCACTTGTGAAAGAATATTAGACTCACCAGTTGACGTGTATTGCACGCTTGGCACGATTTGTTTACTTTTGAAGTTTGGTAAAAATCGAACATTTCTGCTACTTTGAGCTCAATTTCAAGGCACCTTTCATTGTAAAACCAGTCAAAATCATCTCAATTTCTGTAATATGTCTTCCATTCTATAAAATGAGACCAAGAAAACTAGAATACAACAATAAATACCATACGAAAATACACTGCAAAGTCGCTGATTTATTCCAAAAAAAATGGTCAAAGTTTTTTTTTTCTCATTATGCACTTTGTGCTGCAGGATTTTTTTTAGACTGCACACTGACCACATAGACCCATTCTTTCATACGAAGGCCTACCAGCTTTCTCCCACTAGATTTGAGGCCGCTAGAATTTATGCGTACTAGTACGTCAAAAACCCCTACGCGTAAGACGTACTAGTACGACCAAAACCCTCAAAGGGTTAAAGATGATGCCACTTTTTTTGTGGGGGGGGGGGGGATGGGTAGAATATTCTACCTGCACCTCCATTGTTATCTCTGGAATACGGGTTGAGCAATTAAAGCATAATTTTATTTTCTCTGTGGATGTATAGCAGAGACTTATAATTTAACCACTAAAAAATTAATTTGTTTGAAAGCTACAAGACATTATATATTAATAGTCATAACTTTATGCCATTATGCTTTGTTAAAATAAATGCAAAACAAGAAAATTTAGTTAAATTCATAAAACTGACTTACGGTATTTACAATGTGAACTTCTACAGTATATTTTTGTCCTATGTATTGTACATTTCAACTTGTGACAGAAACACCAGATTCCATTTGGGACCATGGTTTGAAATTTGCACTCTGAAAATGCATATTCAACATTTACTATTATGCAATCGATGTAGTATTTAAAAACCAAAGGAATGATGAGACTATTAGTAATAAACTACCTTCCACTAATACACACAATTATATTGACTTCCAAAATTAGTGACATTTAGGCATGGTTTTTATTCTAGTTCAAGAACCCAGTGTAGGAGCTATAGAACTAGTCCTATTTTTATACAGTTTTTGTGTGGTTGGGGGTGATGTATGGTAAAAAAAAAAAAAATCATATATTTACTTGACATTTATGTTGCAAGACTTGTAAATAAGTGAAATGTAGATGAAATATTGTTATTTAAGTAACATTTTTAATTTAATTATGTATACAAATATTTCCTAATAAAACAGTGCTTTATAAGTTTGAGATTATCATAATTAATCCTTTGTATTTACAATCCCTTTTCTCCTTAATACACACACTGTTGTATTGGCAGGTTTATACATGTATACTGTTTGTTTAAAACTACCAGTGAGTGATTACATACATGTGAAATATAATCACTCAAGTTCTTTTTTCCATGAAATATAGTGACAAAAAATTACAAAAGGGAACATGAAACTTCTTTTTTGTTCCACATATGTTATGGAGGGGTTAATACAGTGGTACTTTGGGATATGAATAGCTCAAAACTCGAACAATTATGTAAGTGCTTTTGTAAGAGTATTTTTGGGGGTCTGAAATGGATTAATGTAATTTACATTATTCCTTATGGGAACAAATTCATTCGGTATTGCCACTCGAACAGCCTTCTGGAAAGTATTCTCAGGTACCACTGTATTTTAAACTCGATAAAGGAAAAAAGAATAAAATATTTTGGCTCACAATCCTATACTGTACTGTTTACTTTTGTGCAATTTTTTATTACAATCACAATCAAGCTCCAAGGTTTCACTTTTGTGTAATGAACGATTTTCTGAAACAAAAGCCCTATTCATGGGAGTTCCAGGAGCTAATTCTGAGAATAATGTATCATCATCCATCCACACCAAAGGCCATACACTGGACTTGGTTTGGTCTACTGCTAATTTTCGGAGTACTGAAAGATGCTGAGTGCTGCCTGTTGTCTTTATAATTATATAAACCTTAATCTAAATCAGGCTGGCATGATAGCGAGAGATGCTTTCAACAAGGTGGACCAAACATCTGTTGTCCGTTGTTGTGTACTGTCTGTTGACCAGCTATTAAATATTCAAAGGGTGTTTGTGGCTGTGATTAGCAAGTTCTGCCCTCTGATCATTAAAAATCTCAATTTACAATTTTGCCCCTCAGTATGATTCCTGTTGTCCAGTTATGTAAGTCTTATAGGAACACAGAGCTTAGACTGCATACTCCAGGATCAAGGTTTAATTACTTAGAAGTCTATAGAGCAGTTGTGAAAGGAAATTGGCTCATAAGATGAAAGTGCTCTCTGTTTATGAGTGTGTTTACCAATCACTGTTTTCAAGGTTTAGAGAGCTCTTGTTTGTTCCCTCCTTAAGAAGCCCTCTTTTGATCTGGAAAACACTTCATACTATCTTCCTGATTCATATCTTGTTTCTTTTTAAATTAAGTGAATGTGCTGTTCTACATTAATTTTTATATTCTGCCCCTAGTCATTTTAATGCATATTCAGTCTGCGAGTCATTCAACCGAAATGGCTTTGTGTAGAGTTTACAACGATTTGGTTCTTAACACTTGTTTTGAAATGCCTCACTGATAATTCTGTTTGTTCTTTCTGCTGCATTTGATACTAATGATCATGGATTACTGATAGGCAACCTTTTTTTTTTTTTTTTGCTGTGGCTTTAGAGATACTGTACTGTCATAAGAACATAAGAAAGAAGGAACACTGCAACAGGCCTACTGACCCATGCGGAGCAAGTCCATAACCCCCCATATTAAACCAATGATCCCCTTTCCCCCAGATTAGCCCAATGACCAACCCAGACTGGTCATCTCCACTCAAGGATGGAGCACTGCACCAGACCCAGTAGCACAAGCTAGTCAGGTCCAACTCATACCCATCAACACCCATTCGTGTATTTATCTAACCTATTTTTAAAACAACACAACGTTTTAACCTGAATAACTGTACTTGGGAGTTAGTTCCACTCATCCACAACTCTATTACCAAACCAGTGCTTTCCTATATCCTTCCTGAATCTGAATTTTTTCAACTTTAAAAACATTGCTGCGAGTCCTGTCTTGGCTGGAAATGTTTTCCATTTATACACCTCGATCATATCCCCCGCTAATTCTACGCCTTTCGAGAGAGTGCAGATTTAGGGCCCTCAGTCTATCCTCTTAGGGAAGATTTCTGATGCATGGGATCATCTTTGTCATCCTCCTCTGTACGTTTTCCAGAGCATTTATGTCCATTCTGTAATACGGTGGCCAGAACTGAGCAGCATAGTCTAAATGAGGCCTAACCAAGGATATATAGAGTTGAAGAACAACCTGAGGACTTCTATTATTTATACTTCTAGATATGAAGCCAAGAACTCAGCTTTATTGCGAACACTAATGCACCGTTGTCTTGGTTTTAGATTATTGCTAACCAGAACTCCTAAATCCTTTTTGCAATCAGTAGTATTAAGATCAACATTATTTAGTTTATATATGGCATGGTTATTTAACTGTCCCCCCCTCCCCTGCCCCCACCCTTCCCCCTGCCCCCCACCCTTCCCCCTGCCCCCACTTTCCCCCCTGCCCCCCACCCTTCCCCCTGCCCTCACCCTTTCCCCTGCCCCCACCCTTCACCCAGCCCCCCACCCCACCGACCCCAACATGCCCCCCACCCTCCCCCTGCCCCTCCCTGCCCCCACCCCCAGCCCCCCACCGATACCCATCCCCCACCTCCCAGCCCCCCACCCTTCCCCCCCCCCCACCCTTCCCCCCCCCCACGTCCCCACGCGCCCCCCACCCCACCCTTCCAGCCGCCCCCAACCTTCCCCCCCGCCCCCACCCTTCCCCCCGCCCCCACCCGATCCCCCCATCCGCCCCCCACCAGTCAACTAACACCCAGGATGCGACCTACACCAGTCTAACACCCAGGATGCAACCTACACCAGTCCACTAACATCCAGGATGCGACCTACACCAGTCCACTAACACCCAGGATGTGACCCACACCAGTCCACTAACACCCAGGATGCAACCTACACCCAGTCCACTAACATCCAGGATGTGACCCACACCAGTCCACTAGCACCCAGGATGCCACCCACACCAGTCCACTAACACCCAGGATGCGACCTACACCAGTCCACTAACACCCAGGATGTGACCCACACCAGTCCACTAACACCCAGGATGTGACCCACACCAGTCCACTAACACCCAGGATGTGACCCACACCAGTCCACTAACACCCAGGATGCGACCTACACCAGTCCACTAACATCCAGGATGTGACCCACACCAGTCCACTAACACCCAGGATGCCACCCACACCAGTCCACTAACACCCAGGATGCGACCTACACCAATCCACTAACACCCAGGATGTGACCCACACCAGTCCACTAACACCCAGGATGTGACCCACACCAGTCCACTAACACCCAGGATGTGACCCACACCAGTCCACTAACACCCAGGATGTGACCCACACCAGTCCACTAACACCCAGGATGTGACCCACACCAGTTCACTAACATTCAGGATGTGACCTACACCAGTCCACTAGCACCCAGGATGCGACCTACAACAGTCCACTAACATCCAGGATGTGACCCACACCAATCCACTAACACCCAGGATGCCACCCACACCAGTCCGCTAACATCCAGGATGTGACCCACACCAGTCCACTAACATCCAGGATGCCACCCACACCAGTCCACTAAGACCCAGGATGCCACCCACACCAGTCCACTAACATCCAGGATGTGACCCACACCAGTCCACTAACATCCAGGATGCCACCCACACCAGTCCACTAAGACCCAGGATGCCACCCACACCAGTCCACTAACATCCAGGATGTGACCCACACCAGTCCACTAACATCCAGGATGCCACCCACACCAGTCCACTAAGACCCAGGATGCCACCCACACCAGTCCACTAACATCCAGGATGTGACCCACACCAGTCCACTAACATCCAGGATGCCACCCACACCAGTCCACTAAGACCCAGGATGCCACCCACACCAGTCCACTAACACCCATGATGCGACCCACACCAGTCCACTAACACCCAGGATGCCACCCACACCAGTCCACTAACACCCAGGATGCCACCCACACCAGTCCACTAACACCCATGATGCCACCCACACCAGTCCACTAACACCCAGGATGCCACCCACACCAGTCCACTAACACCCAGGATGCAACCCACACCAGTCCACTAACACCCAGGATGTGACCCACACCAGTCCACTAAGACCCAGGATGCGACCCACACCAGTCCACTAACACCCAGGATGCGACCCACACCAGTCCACTAACACCCAGGATGCCACCCACACCAGTCCACTAACATCCAGGATGTGACCCACACCAGTCCACTAAGACCCAGGATGCCACCCACACCAGTCCACTAACACCCAGGATGCCACCCACACCAGTCCACTAACACCCAGGATGCCACCCACACCAGTCCACTAACATCCAGGATATGACCCACACCAGTCCACTAACCCCCATTATGTGACCTACACCAGTCCACTAACACCCAGGATGCCACCCACACCAGTCCACTAACATCCAGGATGTGACCCACACAAGTCCACTAACACCCAGGATGCCACCCACACCCATTGGCATCGATGACATACTACTATATACAAAGTTCCTTGTTATGCTGAGCATTACCTGCAAATTATGTTAATTTTGTTCAAGGATGTGACCTACACCAGTCCACTAAGCCCCACTATGTGACCTACACCAGTCCACTAACACCCAGGATGCAATCCACACCAGTCCACTAACCCCCATTATGTGACTCACACCAGTCCACTAAGCCCCACTATGTGACCTACACCAGTCCACTAACACCCAGGATGCAACCCACACCAGTCCACTAACCCCCATTATGTGACCCACACCAGTCCACTAACCCCCATTATGTGACCCACACCAGTCCACTAACACCCAGGATGTGACCCACTCCAGTCCACTAACACCCAGGATGTGACCCACACCAGTCCACTAGCACCCAGGATGCGACCCACACCAGTCCACTAACACCCGGGATGCAACCCACACCAGTCCACTAACACCCAGGATGCGACCCACACCAGTCCACTAGCACCCAGGATGTGACCCACACCAGTCCACTAGCACCCAGGATGTGACCCACACCAGTCCACTAACACCCAGGATGTGACCCACACCAGTCCACTAACCCCCATTATGTGACCCACACCAGTCCACTAGCACCCAGGATGCGACCTACAACAGTCCACTAACATCCAGACATAGCCCCACTCCACAAAGGAGGCAGTAAAGCAACAGCAAAGAACTACAGACCAATAGCACTAACATCCCATATCATAAAAATCTTTGAAAGGGTCCTAAGAAGCAAGATCACCACCCATCTAGAAACCCATCAGTTACACAACCCAGGGCAACATGGGTTTAGAACAGGTCGCTCCTGTCTGTCTCAACTATTGGATCACTACGACAAGGTCCTAAATGCACTAGAAGACAAAAAGAATGCAGATGTAATATATACAGACTTTGCAAAAGCCTTCGACAAGTGTGACCATGGCGTAATAGCGCACAAAATGCGTGCTAAAGGAATAACAGGAAAAGTCAGTCGATGGATCTATAATTTCCTCACTAACAGAACACAGAGAGTAGTCGTCAACAGAGTAAAGTCCGAGGCAGCTACGGTGAAAAGCTCTGTTCCACAAGGCACAGTACTCGCTCCCATCTTGTTCCTCATCCTCATATCCGACATAGACAAGGATGTCAGCCACAGCACCGTGCCTTCCTTTGCAGATGACACCCGAATCTGCATGACAGTGTCTTCCATTGCAGACACTGCAAAGCTCCAGGCGGACATCAACCAAATCTTTCAGTGGGCTGCAGAAAACAATATGAAGTTCAACGATGAGAAATTTCAATTACTCAGATATGGTAAACATGAGGAAATTAAATCTTCATCAGAGTACAAAACAAATTCTGGCCACAAAATAGAGCGAAACACCAACGTCAAAGACCTGGGAGTGATTATGTCGGAGGATCTCACCTTCAAGGACCATAACATTGTATCAATCGCATCTGCTAGAAAAATGACAGGATGGATAATGAGAACCTTCAAAACTAGGGAGGCCAAGCCCATGATGACACTCTTCAGGTCACTTGTTCTATCTAGGCTGGAATATTGCTGCACACTAACAGCACCTTTCAAGGCAGGTGAAATTGCCGACCTAGAAAATGTACAGAGAACTTTCACGGCGCGCATAACGGAGATAAAACACCTCAATTACTGGGAGCGCTTGAGGTTCCTAAACCTGTATTCCCTGGAATGCAGGAGGGAGAGATACATGATTATATGCACCTGGAAAATCCTAGAGGGACTAGTACCGAACTTGCACACGAAAATCACTCACTACGAAAGCAAAAGACTTGGCAGACGATGCACCATCCCCCCAATGAAAAGCAGGGGTGTCACTAGCACGTTAAGAGACCATACAATAAGTGTCAGGGGCCCGAGACTGTTCAACTGCCTCCCAGCACACATAAGGGGGATTACCAACAGACCCCTGGCAGTCTTCAAGCTGGCACTGGACAAGCACCTAAAGTCAGTTCCTGATCAGCCGGGCTGTGGCTCGTCCGTTGGTTTGCGTGCAGCCAGCAGCAACAGCCTGGTTCATCAGGCTCTGATCCACCAGGAGGCCTGGTCACAGACCAGGCCGCGGGGGCGTTGACCCCCGGAACTCTCTCCAGGTAATCCAGGTAATCACCATTACTGTCTCCCAGGACAGCACCTCCAGCTTCACCATTACTGTCTCCCAGGGCAGCATCTCCAGCTTCACCATTACTGTCTCCCAGGACAGCACCTCCAGCTTCACCATTACTGTCTCCCAGGGCAGCATCTCCAGCTTCACCATTACTGTCTCCCAGGACAGCACCTCCAGCTTCACCATTACTGTCTCCCAGGGCAGCATCTCCAGCTTCACCATTACTGTCTCCCAGGACAGCACCTCCAGCTTCACCATTACTGTCTCCCAGGACAGCACCTCCAGCTTCACCATTACTGTCTCCCAGGACAGCACTATCAGCCCCACATTTACTGACTACCAGTACATCACCTCCAGCCTTACAGTTTGTGACTACATGGCCAGTATCAAGGGCAGTACCATTCAGCCCAGACTTTTTATGTTCCCATCTGTTGTAGAAAGCTTCCAGGTTTTCTATGAAAGCAGCTTTGATGTTGTCCTGTTTTAATACCCTTGTGATTTTAGTCCACAGATTTTCCTCATTTGGGCATACCCAAAAACACTTCTCTGTTTTAATACTGCTTGTAGCTAGTTCTGGGATATCTGCACAAGGAGCGTGACACCAATTTCCACAAAAATGACAATTTATCCATGTGGAAGCCCGTTTGTTTGACCACAGACTACACACAGCTTCATAATGATTTGAATGGTTGATTTACTGCAATTCTACTAGCAACCTCTTGAATATTATATTAATAACCTTAAATGAAGCTCTAGCTATTTGTATTTCTGTTTCTAACTGTTTTTGTATATTGGACAGCTTACCGTCACGTTCCTGATTTTTAATGTTTGTGTTTATAAGGGCGCCTACAACCCCATCCGTTTACAGTCTGCTTTATTGTCCAACGAAACCGTTTGAAACCAGTCAAGGGTTCGGACCAGTCAAGGGTTCGGACCAGTCAAGGGTTCGGACCAGTCAAGGGTTCGGACCAGTCAAGGGTTCGGACCAGTCAAGGGTTTGGACCAGTCAAGGGTTCGGACCAGTCGATCTGATCTGATAAGTGGGTCACTTATTTAAAACATACTGGTCGGTGATTTGAGCTAACACATGAAGGATCTACTGGAAATTATCTACCCGAGTAATATGTGATTTGACTGATACAAAAGTATAACTTGCGTGTTGAAGAAATCGGTGACTGCTGGCACTCCTACAGTGACGAACGGTCGACCTCAACCCTTGTTTATCAATCGCTGTATCTAGCTTTTTTATTTTTTTTTCCGTCTCCACCACAATAAATGCTATATTATCACTATAGTTGACTGGTGCAAATTTTGGAGGAAGGACGCTTTTTCTGTAGTAATAATTGCTTCTCGTTGTGTATATTGCGACCGCTGGTAACTACAGGTTATATGAAATTCACAGTAACGTCTGGTATTTCAAGAAAAAGAAACTAATGAAAGTCACTCCACTCCACTAAGTACCATTATAATACTGGTTAGTTGCTACTACAACACTGTATTCTGCTATTCACTAGTAACACTAGAGTATATGCACCCGGGATGCGACCCACACCAGTCCACTAACACCCAGGATGCGACCCACACCAGTCCACTAGCACCCAGGATGCGACCCACACCAGTCCACTAGCACCCAGGATGTGACCCACACCAGTCCACTAACACCCAGGATGTGACCCACACCAGTCCACTAACCCCCATTATGTGACCCACACCAGTCCACTAACGCCCATTATGTGACCCACACCAGTCCACTAACACCCAGGATGTGACCCACTCCAGTCCACTAACATCCAGGATGTGACCCACACCAGTCCACTATCACCCAGGATGCGACCCACACCAGTCCACTAACACCCGGGATACGACCCACACCAGTCCACTAACACCCAGAATGCGACCCACACCAGTCCACTAGCACCCAGGATGCGACCCACACCAGTCCACTAGCACCCAGGATGTGACCCACACCAGTCCACTAACACCCAGGATGTGACCCACACCAGTCCACTAACACCCGGGATGCGACCCACACCAGTCCACTAACACCCAGGATGCGACCCACACCAGTCCACTAACACCCGGGATGCGACCCACACCAGTCCACTAACACCCAGGATGCGACCCACACCAGTCCACTAACACCCGGGATGCGACCCACACCAGTCCACTAACACCCAGGATGCGACCCACACCAGTCCACTAGCACCCAGGATGCGACCCACACCAGTCCACTAGCACCCAGGATGTGACCCACACCAGTCCACTAACACCCAGGATGCGACCCACACCAGTCCACTAACACCCAGGATGCGACCCACACCAGTCCACTAACACCCAGGATGTGACCCACACCAGTCCACTAACACCCAGGATGCGACCCACACCAGTCCACTAACACCCAGGATGCCACCCACACCAGTCCACTAACACTTAGGATGCCACCCACACCAGTCCACTAACACCCAGGATGTGACCCACACCAGTCCACTAACACCCAGGATGCGACCCACACCAGTCCACTAACACCCAGAATGCCACCCACACCAGTCCACTAACACCCGGGATGTGTTAATAATAACATAGAAACATAAAAAGGTACACCAGAAAAAATAATATATAGCATAATATGACGCCCGAGAGGATAAAAGTCTACGGACAAATCACATCTCAAGATCATATACCCATTCTCTAGTCACTATTATGAGAGAAAACGGAGATTAACGATGGTTAACTATAATAAACACTCGTAGGTTACGGAAAAAGTGTAAATAAAACGAATTTTTCGGACAAAAAAACAATATTTCTCCGCGTACCTGGGCTGCCGCGCGTATAGGCCTATATCTCGGAAGTAAGTTATTTACCTATTTTGGGCCACAGACCCAACATTTATGAGCGAATTGACCTGATTTTCACAACAAACATAGAAGAATGATTGCTCTAGAATACACAAATAACCCGCACATAAAAGAGAGAAGCTTATGACGACGTTTCGGTCCGACTTGGACCATTGACAAAGTCACACTAACAGAGGTAACGCAAAAACGCAAACAAGTTTAGGTAAGATCCCAATGGGATGAGCGGGGAAGACGGGACAGATGAAGAATAGCTCTGGAGAGGAGTGTTCTTAGTAAGAGAAATAGAGCCAGGGCTTAACCCAGCAGCTAAGGCGATCGTGGGGCAGACTTGAGAACAGGAATAGCAGGGACTGTTGCATTGAACTTGTGGTAGTTGAAGTCTTGAATCTTGAGTAGCTGGCAGCAGGCTAGGTCACATGGGAGTTATAGGAGTAACTGAGGAGGCAGGTTAGCAATGGAGCCATTTTCGAACTTTTTGAAGCTGCTTCTAGATAGGTGGTATAATTTAGCCTTGTTGCTGAAGGTGAAACGTAGAGGCTTGATGAACTCAAGAACTTGGGTGAGTGTGAAGTGAAGCGGTGATTCACATGCATACTTGACTGTTCCAGCACCAAGGCTTTTGTAGAGTTCAGTACAGGTCATGGTGTCAGTATTTGAAGGAGAAGTGTAAAAGGTAAGGTTTTCCCATGATGGTTTACTGGAGTCGTCGTTATCTTCCTCTTGAGGAGTGAATTCACTGGGAGAATCTACAATGGTGGTAGCAGGTGACTGAGGGTCGACAGGAGCAGCTGTGAGGTGTAATGGTTGTGTAACAGCAGGCTGGGAGAGGTGGGAGACGGTGGTTGAGGCAACTTGATCAACGTTGTCAGCGGTGGAAGTGGTTATAGAAGTTACAGGAGCAGTAGCTTGGGCAGGAGACAGGTCTGCAGGTGCAGTAAAGTTCATGACATTGGGAAGGATCTTGAGGATGTCTGCTGAAGGTGTGGAGTCCGGAAAATTGAAGACAGGCATGTTGTTCAGACGGAATAGTTCGTTAATAGTGGTGTTGAAAGTGCCGGGGTTTGCTGCGTTTGCAAGGTGTGCATACACCATGCAGTACAGCACCTTGGAAGGAGCACCGTCGGGGAGTGGAGAGAGGGAGTTGCTGGGCGATGGTGCCTGTAGATTAGCGTGTAGAGTCTTGATGGTGTCGGTTTGTGGTTTGGTTATTGCAGCATATGTCGGTGAATTGGAGGTCTTCAGAACTTTAGTTTTCTTCAATATGATTTCTTTCCTGAGTGGGCACTTAGCTGCAAGGGTATGATGATTACCCTTGCAGTTAAGACATGTAGGTGCTGTAGTAATGGTGCAGGATCTGAAATCGTGTCCATCATTCCCACATTTTGAACAAAACTTCTTATTCTTGATGGGGCAGTCCTTGGTGGTGTGATTATAGGAGTAGCAGGTCCAGCAGTGGGAGACGTATGTGAAACGTTCTTGTTCTATATGACTTGGGTGAATGTGGTAATATGAGATGGCCAGACCGTCAGAGAGAGCTTGGGCAGCCATGGAGATGTCTGAGAATGTAATCTTTAGCACTGATGCGGCCCGGTGGCCTGGTGGCTAAAGCTCCCGCTTCACACACGGAGGGCCCGGGTTCGATTCCCGGCGGGTGGAAACATTTCGACACGTTTCCTTACACCTGTTGTCCTGTTCACCTAGCAGCAAATAGGTACCTGGGTGTTAGTCGACTGGTGTGGGTCGCATCCTGGGGGACAAGATTAAGGACCCCAATGGATATAAGTTAGACAGTCCTCGATGACGCACTGACTTTCTTGGGTTATCCTGGGTGGCTAACCCTCCGGGGTTAAAAATCCGAACGAAATCTTATCTTATCTGTCTACCGAGGCCCCACGTGTTTTGTTCCTCAATAGATGTCTTCAGTGCTTCAGTAGAGAGAGAGGTGACGATATTGTCAAGTCTTTTCACAAACACCGAACGTTTCGACTTCAAGAATGGAGACGGGGATAGAGTGAATTGTTGTGTTTGTAGGGTCCTGATTGAAGAGTCGTCCATTAGTTTTAGTGCTTCCGTGTCATCTGTGCAGACGACAATGAAGGAGTCTTTCAGAGAGTGGATTGCCGTAAATTTGACCTGCAGGCAGGTCCTAACGACGGTAGCTAAAGCTAACTTCGAGGAGTCATTTATTGCACCATTCACAGGCTTGATTTTCACACGATTCGACAGCATTGTGAAAAGGATATCACGTTTGTAGAATATAAATTCTACACCCCGACGCGGTGTAGAGCAACTGTATGATCGGACTGTGTGATCAAGCGACAGTGTGACGTTGACGCTAACAGAGGTACGAACGAACGAACGAAAGTTCAGGTAAGATCCCAAAAGGGATGAGCGGGGAAGACGGGACAGACGAAGAATGGTGCTGGAGAGGAGTGTTCTTAGTCGTAGAAATAGAGCCAGGGCTTAACCCAGCAGCAAAGGCGATCGTGGGACAGATATTGAAAAGAGAAATTCCGGTTCTTCTGTTGGGACTCCGGTGGGGTGAGCTGGGAGTAAGGGACTTGCGACCTTTAGAGCTAGAGATGAGTGCAGAACTGAGTCATGTCTTAACCCAAAAATGCTAAGGCGAACGTGGGTCAGAGAATGGTACCTGTCTTAGAAGGTACCTGTCAGCGGATCCAAGGTTATTTGTAAGTAGGGTTAGGAGCAGGATCATGCAAGGAGTAGAAAAGGTTGTGTTGGTTTGTGGGTCTGCGAATGTCTTCGTCAAGGAGAGAGGTCCAGTAGTCATGTCGTGTCTCAAGTTTGTCTATCTGTCTGTCACTGAGCCTCTTCCAGTACAGATTCAGCGCAGGGACGTCTAACTGGGCATGGAGAGACTCGCTTGTGGCGAAGTCCTCCCATCTGACATCAAGCACCCAGCGCAGCGCCTTGTTCTGGACACGCTGCAGCTTAAGTAAGTTTGTTTTTGCTGCAAGAGAGAGGGCTAGAGGAGAGTAAGTTATCAGAGGACGTATTAGGGATTTGTAGAGGTGTAGTTTGGTGCGTTGAGAGGCATGTTTCAGCTTGTAGAGGCCCGCAAGGGCCTTACTAGCTATTGCATGCCTTGAGTGAATGTGTCCGTGTAAACGAAGAAGGTAGTCAAGATTAACGCCAAGGACAGTGACAGATTGTGTGATAGGGAAGTAAGTGCGGGTGTCAGCTGTTCTGAGTTCGACAGGTAATGGAGGATCACGTTTCCTGTAGTTAAAATACGTAATGCTGGATTTTGCTGCATTGGTTTTGATCCTCCATTTTTGTTCCCAGATGGCTATCCTGTCAACCTCATTTTGTGTTTTGTGTGTGAGTGTATCTATATTGGCATGAGTGATAAGTTGTGTAATGTCGTCTGCATAGGCTAGTGTGATGGAGTTGTGGTATATAGGTGTTGGAATGTCGTTAGTGTATAAAATGTAGAGGGTAGGGGAAAGGACAGATCCCTGGGGTACTCCAGCATTTAGTGTGAAGTAGTCAGAGTAACAGCCTTGGAATTTGATTCTCATGGTACGGCCGTCTAGGAAGTTGCAGAGGAGTTTACGAGTATTGAGAGGCAGGTTGAAGTTAGTGCAGAGTTTGTACTTGAGCCCCTCGTGCCACACAGTGTCAAAAGCTTTTTCAACGTCTTTTGCAACCAGGGCTGTCCTGTTTCTTTGTTTTGTGTTTATGTGGATGTAGTTGAGAATGATGTTAATGGCATCCTGTGTGGATCTGTGTGTTCTGAAGCCAAACTGGCCATCTGAAAGTAGAGAATTATGTTCCAGGTATCTGCGAAGGCGATGATTAATGAGTTTTTCAAAGAGTTTTCCTAAAGTTTCGAGGAGGCTGATAGGGCGATAGTTTTTAGGGTCAGAGTGGTCTTTATTGGGTTTAGGAAGGAGGATAGCAGTAGCAGCTTTGAAGAGGGAAGGGAAGTATCCAGAGGCAAGGGAGGCATTGAGGAGGTTTGTGTAGGCAGTAATGATAGAGTCAGGAAGGTGTTTCAGGATAATATGGTTTAGGCCAGAGGCACCAGGAGCCTTTGGAGGAAGGTGTCTGAGGAGAGTTTTAATGTCTGTGTTGGTGAAAGGAGTGTCGAGTTCTTGGGAGGAGGTAAGAGTGTCTAGATGTATGTGGCTGTCTGGTGTTGTTTCTTGTGTGTGTGCAGTGTTCCAGTGTTCTATGTTCTGAATGTGTTGAATAACGTTAGGGTGAGGTGGGTGAGCGTGGAAGATGTTCTCCCAGATGTGTTTGAAGATGTTGGTAGCAGCCTGTGGGTCTGAGATGTGTGTGTTGTTGTGGGTGATGTGTTTGAATTTGTTGGTGGGAGTAGTGCCTCTGATTTTTTTGATAAAGTTCCAGAAGGCTTTAGTGTTTTTAACACGCTGCCTGTCCGCTTGTTGTATTAGTCGTGACCAGTGATTGTTGTGGTCTTGGTCTAGGCTGTGTAAAATGTTGTTTCTAAGGTAAGTGAGATCTAATCGGACTTGATTAAATCTATGTGTGTTGTAGAGGAAGCGGTTGTGGTAGCAGATAATTAGTCTTCTTGTTCTGAGTGACGGTTTGAAGGAATAACGAGTGGTGTGAGTTTTCTTTGGTATTGCGATGTTGGCTGCTTGTGTAATGGTGTCCTGGATGAGATCAAGTTGAGTATCGATGTCAGAGATAGGTTTGTTGTTGTAGTCATAGGTGAGGTTAATATTGTCTATGTGTTGTTTGAAAGCATCCCAGTCAGCGTTCTTGTAGGAGAATGAAGGTGTGGTTGGAATGAGGATAGGGTTGGAGGAGATGTGTAAGATGACTGGGATGTGATCAGAGCCTGTAATAGGGCCAGGTGAGATGTAATGTTGAAATAGAGAGCTGGCTCGGTTTGCCAGAATGATGTCTGGTTTGCCTTGGCCCGTGTGGTTGAAGAAGGTATTGAAGTCTGGGCCAAGATGAATTAGGTGTTTATGGTTTGTGAAGTTGAGTAATTGGTGACCAAGTTGGTTGTTACTGGTGTGATGAAAGGCAGTGTGTTTGGCATTCATGTCAGCTAGTAGGTAAGTTGGTGTGTTGGTGTAGTTGCAGAGTAGTGGTAGTAGTAGTAGTAGTAGTAGTAGTAGTAGTGAGAATGTAACCATTGAAAGGTCATGTCCCTCTCAGATCCAACACTTCTCACTTGAAAACACCTTGGACAAGCTTTTCAAGTGAGAAGTGTTGGATCTGAGAGGGACATGACCTTTCAATGGTTACATTCTCACTACTACTACTACTACTACTACTACTACTACCACTACTCTGCACCTCTCCTTCCGACAGTATTTAAGTCTCCGCACTGTCGCTTGATCTTCAGATAGTTCCTGACTATGGAACTGAACTTCTCCAGGCCGAGGGACTGACAACCTCAAATTCTACGACTACAAGGGTGATGGACTGATTACATCGTCTTCACATCTCTACTGTTCCTGCCTATTTTCTGTATTCGACTGAAGAAGCCTACTGTGTAGGCGAAACGTTTCGGAATAAAGTTGTCTAACTGTTGCATATGTGTCTTACCTAACAACAAGTAGTTGTAGTAGAAGAAGAAGAGGTAGTAGTAGTGGTAGCGGAAGAAGTGGGAAATAAGGAAGACGAGCCAGTCAAATACAAAGGAAGGGGAGCACTGCAAGAGAGCTAGATACCCACAGAGGGAGAGCAAGCGCACAAAGGTGC
Source organism: Cherax quadricarinatus (assembly GCF_038502225.1). Taxonomy (NCBI): domain Eukaryota; kingdom Metazoa; phylum Arthropoda; class Malacostraca; order Decapoda; family Parastacidae; genus Cherax; species Cherax quadricarinatus. The sequence continues at coordinate 69,944,946 of NC_091295.1, read as the reverse complement.
GTGAAAGGGGAAGTGATGAAATAAAGTAAATGAAGAAGGAACAGAAACACGAGACAGGAGAGAGAAAGACAACCCAGAGGAGAAAAGGAAAGAGGAAAGGGGAAGAGGAAGAAGAAAAAGAAAAAAAGAAAAAGTGAGGATTCAGGTTAAGTCACGGGTGTTCTGAAGTTTGGAGCATTTTACAATGTAGTGGGAGAGGAAGTCATCTACAGAGACGAAGCCAGGGCTAAGGTTCATACAAGGAAAGTTGTGTATTAGAGAGGATTCAACTAGACGGCGACTGTTCGAGTTGGGAAGACAGTTTTAGCAGAAGACCAGTCAATAGGATGGCTATGATCTCTGACGTGACAGAAAAGAGCATTGTTAGTGTCGGCAAGCCTAACACTATTTTTGTGCTCCCTAAGTCTGTCAGAAAGAGATCGACCACTACCTCTTCTTCTTCTACTACAACTACTGTTGAAATTAAGACACATGTGCGGCGTCTGGTTGTCTTTGTTGTGGACGTTTCGCCATCCAGTGGCTGGCTGGATGGCGAAACGTCTACGATGGGGATGCCCGGGCGTTGTGCATGTGTCTTAATTTCATCCTGTCGGTATTATATACAATTCTTGTACTACTACTACTACCACCTCTTCCTGCCTATATATAGCCGTCCTGCTCCACCTCTGTTACTCATTCATTGGACACACAGCTCCATCGACGAACGATCTCGCCTCTCTAATTACCCCGTATTGAGTGTGACTATCCTCAGAGTGGTGGTTACTAAACCTTCGTCTTCACCTTCAGGATTGGTGCGTCGGTGGTTGCCTACCCAAGGGCAGGAAGCCTCCCTCTGCACTCCTGTTGCTATCTGTAGCCTCCACGCTCCAGACTGTACGTGTAGTCTACACGCTATACAGCCAGTGTTGCCTCTCCTCGCCGTTGTCTGAAGTCTCCATGCCACAGCCTGCATGTGAAGTCTGCTCACCATTCAGCTAATGTTGGCTCTCCTCATCGCTCACAGCCAGAGTTGTTCTCTTCACCGAGTGGTGGTTACTGGACCTTCGTCTTCACCATCAGGATTGGTGCGTCGTTGGCTGCCTACCCAAGGGCAGGAAGCCTCCCTCTGCACTCCTGTTGCTGTCTGAAGTCTCTACACCTCAGCCTGTATGTGAAGTCTGCTCGCCATTCAGCTAGTGTTGGCTCTCCTCATCGCTCACAGCCAGAGTTGCTCTCTTCACCGAGTGGTGGTTACTAGACCTTCGTCTTCACCATCAGGATTGGTGCGTTGGTGGCTGCCTACCCAAGGGCAGGAAGCTTCCCTCTGCACTCCTGTTGCTGTCTGAAGTCTCCACGCCTCAGCCTGTGCGTGTGGTCTGCACGCCTTACAGCCAGTTCAGGGCATACAGTGCTCCAAGCTACAGCTCACCTCTTCAGTGTCCTGTGCCTCCAGAGACGGACTCCACAAGAAACTTTAAAGTTATAACCAGGCAAGTACATGTGTCTACTTCACACGTACTTGCCTAGCCAATTTTTCTCACAGGATTGGCCCCCACATCTAACTTACGATGCCTGCAATGCCTTCCACCTCCTTTCCCCTTACCACTCCTCTACTGCCAACACCTGCCTCTACTCTGTCTACTCCTGCTTCTAAGGCCTACCCTGCCCCCACCTCTTCCAAGCCCAACTCTTTCTCGCTTAACCTCAAATACTCTAAATCTGATCATGCCACTATCTGTCCTGGAAATTTACTGTACCAGATCACTGGCGCTCCTCAGCATAAAGTCTTTAAAACCAACTCTGGATTCAAACTACTTGACAGACATTCTTACGAAACGTACACCTCAACCGAGACCAGACAAAAACTTCTCAATGCAGGCTTCACTATTATTTGGACTCCTGAGCACCGCACCAAATGCACAGTGATCGCAAAACACGTAGACTATTCTCTCCTGACTGCCTATGACACAGACAAAGAAGACTTAATCAAAGACATTAGTACTAAGAACAAAGTCTCTGATAAATTAGACACATGTGCAACTCTTGGGTATCTTTATTGAGGAAACGTTTCGCCACACAGTGGCTTCATCAGTCCATACAAAGGAGAATCTTGAAGAATAGGAGGAGAATGAGGTAATCAGTCCCTCAACCTTGAGTCGATGTGGTCAGTCCATCAATCTTGAATAGAATACGGCATACGTGCTGAGAAGGAGCTTATAAACCGTTGGCAGGAGAGGTGCAGGGACTGATTACCTCATTCTCCTCCTATTCTTCAAGATTCTCCTTTGTATGGACTGATGAAGCCACTGTGTGGCGAAACGTTTCCTCAATAAAGATACCCAAGAGTTGCACATGTGTCTAATTTATCAACATGTCGGTTCTCTGAACCATTCATCTACAAACCTGTCAGACACTGCATCATCTTGGGATCTTAATACTTGGGAATTCTTCGCTTGCCTAATTCTTGGGCACGACCTACTTCAACATTGAATAAGTGTTACACTGCCTCTGACTGCTTCACCTCTCCTGCCAACGGTTTATAAGCTCCTTCTCAGCACGTATGCCGTATTCTATTCAAGATTGATGGACTGACCACATCGACTCAAGGTTGAGGGACTGATTACCTCATTCTCCTCCTATTCTTCAAGATTCTCCTTTGTATGGACTGATGAAGCCACTGTGTGGCGAAACGTTTCCTCAATAAAGATACCCAAGAGTTGCACATGTGTCTAATTTATCAACATGTCGGTTCTCTGAACCATTCATCTACAAACAAAGTCTCTGTTGACGATATTTATAGACCTGAAAACTCTACCATCCTCAAAATACGCTGTTCAACTCCTTCTGACGCCTCTACACTCTTCAATCAAGGGATCCTTGCCAAGACCATCCGCATTCCTCCAAACACCCTCTTCACTCCAAACTTTCACCCCATCACACAATGTCTGAAATGCTACAAATTCGGCCACGACAAAATCTCATGCACTTCCACACAAACCTGCTCCAGATGTTCAGCAACTGGCCACTTCTGGAACACTTGCAACCTCCCCCTTAAATGTTCTAACTGCGGTGGGTCACACACTGCAGTTGCAAATTCCTGCCCTACTAGAAAAGACATTCTCTCCACCCTCAGAGAAAGCCAACCTCCCTCCTTCCCCAACCCCTTCCCTGCACCTCCCCCTCCTACAATACCTTCCACCCCTACCCCCAATGCCTGGGTTACCCCACGCACTTGGTCTACCCCTCCTACTCTACACACTTCAAACACCAACACAGACTACAATCACCTCTCCTTCTACACCTACACCCACACTAGACTACAAAACTAACTGCCAACTCGCCACTGCTGCCCACTCTGCGATGGTAATCTCTCAAGCCTACCAATCAGACTACTCACATGTCCTTAACCTAATCTTGTCCACTAACAATCTTCCTTCTTTAATTATCCCTCCTTCCTGCTTCTCTTCTAAGCCCCCTACAACCTCTACCTCCTCCCTCTCTCCCACCCCCCCCACTTCCTACACCCACCAGCTCTCCTGCCCCCCTACCCATCTTCACTACTTCCACCCCTCCCACCAACACCCCTACTGCTGCTGCTACGACCACCCCTCCCCCGACCTCCTTACCCACTTCCTCATCCCCAACCAAAGCTTCCGCTTCCTTACCCAGTACCACAGCTTCCACTTCCTCATCCCCTACCAAAGCTTCCACTTCCTCTGCATCTACCTTCGCCCACTCCTCCACCACAACCAAAACTTCATCCAGGTCCAACTCCACCTCCAGACAAAATCCACTCAAACCCAAACCTGCCCCAACTTCTGACAGACATACAAAAGAACATAAAAACAGATCCATCTCTTCCTCCCCCTCCAGGAAACGGGTCCGTAACACCTACAAACTCGCATCCACTGATGGCACCACTATCACGGGTTTTAATCCAAACTCCTCCGACATTAACTTTGCTATGACGAAACCATTAAATCATGTTTAAAGTGATTCAGTTCAACGTACGTTCTTACTTCACAATTAGACACCTACTGGCCGAGCTCCTTGAAGCAGAGAGACCAGATATTGTTTTGCTAAACAGTACCTGCCTCAAAGCCCCTCAACGTATCCGCCATTATGGTTATACTGCACTACAGTCCCCCTATGATCCCCACGATGGGGTTGCCATCCTTGTCAAATCCAACATAAAACACGAATCTCTCCCAATCCCTTTTATTCACCAACACTGTCTTGCAGTCAGAATACACACCCACCTTGGCCCCTTTATCTTTTTCACCACCTATGCTCGCCCAAACACTATTCTCAACATACACGACCTCTCCTTAGTCTTCAACTACACCAACACACCAACATACCTACTAGCTGACATGAATGCCAAACACACCGCCTTTCATCACACCAGTAACAACCAACTTGGTCACCAATTACTCAACTTCACTAACCATAAACACCTAATTCATCTCGGCCCAGACTTCAATACCTTCTTCAATCACACGGGGCAAGGCAAACCAGACATCATTCTGGCAAACCGAGCCAGTTCTCTATTTCAACACTACATCTCACCTGGCCCTATTACAGGCTCTGATCACATCCCAGTCATCTTGCACATCTCCTCCAACCCTATCCTCATTCCAACCACACCTTCCTTCTCCTACAAGAACGCTGACTGGGATGCTTTCAAACAACACATAGACAATATTAACCTCACCTATGACTATAACAACAAACCTATCTCTGACATCGATGCTCAACTTGATCTCATACAGGACACCATTACACAAGCAGCCAACAACGCAATACAAAAGAAAACTCACACCACTCGTTATTCCTTCAAACCGTCACTCAGAACAAGAAGACTAATTATCTGCTACCACAACCGCTTCCTCTACAACACACACAGATTTAATCAAGTTCGATTAGATCTCACTTACCTTAAAAACAACATTCTACACATTGGTAGGTAAGACACATAGGCAACAGTTAGGCAACTTTATTCCGAAACGTTTCGCCTACACAGTAGGCACAGTAGGCACAGAAGCCTACTGTGTAGGCGAAACGTTTCGGAATAAAGTTGCCTAACTGTTGCCTATGTGTCTTACCTACCAACCTGTCGGTATTGTATACCATTTGATGTTCAACATTCTACAAAGTCTAGACCAAGACCACAACAATCACTGGTCACAACTCATACAACAAGCTGACAAACAGCGTATTAAAAACACAAAAGCCGTCTGGAACTTTATCAAAAAAATAAGAGGCACTACTCCCACCAACAAATTCAAACACATCACCCACATCAACACACACATCTCAGACCCGCAGGCTGCTACCAACATCTTCAAACACATCTGGGACCTCCAAACACGCATTTCAGAACACCAATATGCAAGCAGGACTGACGATACAAGGAATGCCTGTGTACAACATCGCAATTCACACAACCATTTAATTAACTACAAAAACTCAAGACTTATAGCCAACGAAGACAACACTCAATACAGAAGAATCCTGGAATCATCGCTTATCTCTATAACCAACAATTTCAACCAGAACAATGGCTTCTATAACATAGCTGAACCACTCGCCAAGAAACTTCTTCATCGCTATCCCACATAAGAACATAGAACACTGCAGAAGGTCTACAACTTGTCCAATACCCCTGCCAAGCTACCCAAGACTCTATAACCCCACCCGGTAGATCATCAGATGCAGCATTCTTCACCTGACCTCAACATTCTGAACATGACTATAAATACTCTCGTACCTTCCAACCCCAGGTAGATCCGTGTGTGACTTGAAAAAGCCCACTGTGTGGGTGAAACGTTGTCAATAAAGGATCATATTATACTGCATTTGTGTTTATATTTCCACATCTGGGAGAACATCTTCCACCCTCACCGACCTCACCCTAACGTTACTCAACACATTCAGAACATAGAACATTGGAACACTGCACACACACAAGATACAACACCAGATAGCCACATTCATCTAGACTCTCTTACCTCCTCCCAAGAACTCGACACTCCTTTCACCAACACAGACATTAAAACTCTCAGACACCTTCCTCCCAAGGCTCCTGGCGACTCTGGCCTAAACCATATTATCCTAAAACACCTTCCTGACTCTATCATTACTGCCTACACAAACCTCCTCAATGCCTCCCTTGCCTCTGGATACTTCCCTTCCCTCTTCAAAGCTGCTACTGCTATCCTCCTTCCTAAACCCAAAAAAGACCACTCTGATCCTAGAAATTATCGCCCTATCAGCCTCCTCGAAACTTTAGGTAAACTCTTTGAAAAACTCATCAACCATCGCCTTCGCAGATACCTGGAACACAACTCTCTACTTTCTGATGGTCAGTTTGGCTTCAGAACACACAGATCCACACAAGATGCCATTAACATCATTTTCAACTACATCCACATAAACACAGAACAAAGAAACAGGACAGCCCTGGTTGCAAAAGACGTTGAAAAAGCTTTTGACACTGTCTGGCACCAAGGGCTCAAGTACAAACTCTGCACTAACTTTAACCTGCCTCTCACTACTCGTAAACTCCTCTGCAACTTCCTAGACGGCCGTACCATGAGAATCAAATTCCAAGGCTGTTACTCTGACTACTTCACACTAAATGCTGGAGTACCCCAGGGATCTGTCCTCTCCCCTACCCTCTACATTTTATACACTAACGACATTCCAACACCTGTATACCAAAACTCCATCACACTAGCCTATGCAGACGACATTACACAACTTATCACTCATGCCAATATAGATACACTCACACACAAAACACAAAATGAGGTCGACAGGATAGCCATCTGGGAACAAAAATGGAGGATCAAAACCAATGCAGCTAAATCCAGCATTACATATTTTAACTACAGAAAACGTGATCCTCCATTACCTGTCGAGCTCAGAACAGCTGACACCCGCACTTACATCCCCATGACACAATCTGTCACTGTCCTTGGCGTTAATCTTGACTACCTTCTACGCTTACACGGACACATTCACTCAAGGCATGCAATAGCTAGTAAGGCCCTTGCGGGCCTCTACAAGCTGAAACATGCCTCTCAACGCACCAAACTACACCTCTACAAATCCCTTATACGTCCTCTGATAACTTACTCTCCTCTAGCCCTTTCTCTTGCAGCAAAAACAAACTTACTTAAACTGCAGCGTGTCCAGAACAACGCGCTGCTCTGGGTGCTTGATGTCAGATGGGAGGACTTCGCCACATGCGAGTCTCTACATGCCCAGTTAGACATCCCTGCGCTGAATCTGTACTGGAAGACGCTCAGTGACAGACAGATTGACAAACTCGTGACACGACATGACTACTGGACCTCTCTCCTTGACGAAGACATTCGGAGACCCACAAACCAACACAACCTTTTCTACTCCTTGCATGATCCTGCTCCTAACCCTATTTACAAATAACCTTGGATTCTCCGAGAGGTACCTTCTATGACAGGTACCATTCTCTGATCCACGTTCGCCTTACCCTTTGGGTTAAGACATGGCTCACTTCTACACTCCTCTCTAGCTCTAAACGTCGCATGTCCCTTCCTTCCCGCTCGCCCCACCGGAGTCCCAACAGAAGAGTCTGAATTTCTCTTCTCAATATCTGTCCCACGATCGCCTCGCTGCTGGGTTAAGCCCTGGCTCTATTTCTACGACTAAGAACACTCCTCTCCAGCACTGTTCTTCGTCTGTCCCGTCTTCCCCGCTCATCCCATTTGGGATCTTACCTGAACTTTCGTTCGTTCGTTCGTACCTCTGTTAGTGTGACTTTGTCAATGGTCCAAGTCGGACCGAAACGTCGTCGTAAGCTTCTATCTTTTATGTGCGGGTTATTTGTGTATTGTTCCAGTCACGGTATTGTACTTTTTTGTTATTTATTGCTCTAGAAGCTCTCATTGCGATTTTTGACGTATCCCAAATATTTTCAGATTTGAATGGGTAAACAAGGGCCATATCTTCATAAATAAAAAATAAATAAGTTCATTCAGGCACAGGTACACATAAGTACAATTATCATAGTATAAATTACGTAACATCCCCTCTCCCCCGCCCCTCGCCCCCCGCCCCTAACACCCCGCCACCCGCATTCCACGCCCCCGCCATCCGCCCACCTAGACCCCCCACTGCCCATAACACCCCGCCACCCGCATTCCACGCCCCCGCAATCCGCCCACCTAGACCTCCCCCCGCCCCTAACACCCCGCCACCCGCATTCCACGCCCCCGCCATCCGCCCACCTAGACCCCCCACTGCCCCCCGCCCTTAACCCCGCCACCCGCATTCCACGCCCCCGCCATCCGCCCACCTAGACCCCCCCGCCCTTAACACCCCGCCACCCGCATTCCACGCCCCCGCCATCCGCCCACCTAGACACCCCCCCGCCCCTAACACCCCGCCACCCGCATTCCACGCCCCCGCCATCCGCCAACAAAGACCCCCCCCGCCCCCCGCCCCTAACACCCCGCCACCCGCATTCCACGCCCCCGCCATCCGCCCAACAAGACCCCCCCCCCGCCCCTAACACCCCGCCACCGGCATTCCACGCCCCCGCCATCCGCCCAACAAGACCCCCCCCCGCCCGCCAATAACACCCCGCCACCCGCATTCCACGCCCCCGCCATCCGCCCACCTAGACCCCCCCGCCCCCCGACCCTAACACCCCGCCACCCGCATTCCACGCCCCCGCCATCCGCCCACCTAGACCCCCCACCGCCCCCCGCCCCTAACACCCCGCCACCCGCATTCCACGCCCCCGCCATCCGCCCACCTAGACCCCCCGCCCCCCGCCAATAACACCCCGCCACCCGCATTCCACGCCCCCGCCATCCGCCCACCTAGACCCCCCACCGCCCCCCGCCCCTAACACCCCGCCACCCGCATTCCACGCCCCCGCCATCCGCCCACCTAGACCCCCCCGCCCCCTGCCAATAACACCCCGCCACCCGCATTCCACGCCCCCGCCATCCGCCCACCTAGACCCCCCACCGCCCCACGCCCCTAACACCCCGCCACCCGCATTCCACGCCCCCGCCATCCGCCCACCTAGACCCCCCCCGCCCCCAACGACCCCCGCCCCATCCCCCAGCCAACCAATCCCCTCCTCCTACCACCTCCCGCCCCTCCACCCCCCGCTCCTCCACCACCTCTCCGCTCCCCTCGATCACTCAACAAGTACACACACCACACTCAACAAGTGATTAAACTCCATATAGTAATTCAATCTGTTGGAAATGACTTTCTCAAGAACTTTTCCAGTGACTTCAAGTAAAGATATAGGTCTATAATTCCCAGGTTGGTGGATGTCTTTATTGGGCTTAGCAAGAAAGATCATTCTAGCAGTCTTAAAAACAACTGGAAAATGTCCTGAGGCCAAGATGGCATTAAAGATATTTACCAAGGACTGTTTGCAATTTCTAGGTAGGTACTTTATTTGTTTCATTGTTATTCCAGAGAGGCCAGGGGCTCTATTTCTCATTCTTCCAATAACCTGACTTATCTCTAGTAATGTAATAGGTCTAGTAAGCGGGTGGGTATCTTCAAGAGTTGAAGTATCGATGGTAGGTAGTGGTTGTAGATCATCCAAGTTCTCATCTCTCCATTCATTTACTAACTGATAATGATTATTATTAAATTGACGACTGTTATTGTGAGAGAGAATTTTCTCCCATACATCACCCATCAAATTAGCCTGGTCCTGTGGATCGTCAAGTTTAATTTCAACATCTTCATCATCCTCATCAGTGAAGGTGTGAACTAGGTAGTTAGGAGCCTTGTGCTGTGCCCCTAAAAGTTGTCGGATCTTACTCCAAAATTTTGCTGGTTCACGTTTATATTGATTAGCTTGAAGAACTAGAAATTTCCATATGTCTCGTTTGTGTTGACTAATCATGTTAATTAATTCGTGCCTTAATCGGTGTATGGCTAACACGACGGTCTGGAGTTGTGAGACTCTCTGACCGCGGGTTTAAGCTAGCTGGTCTAGTGGCTAACACGACGGTCTGGAGTTGTGAGACTCTCTGACCGCGGGTTTAAGCTAGCTGGTCTAGTGGCTAACACGACGGTCTGGAGTTGTGAGACTCTCTGACCGCGGGTTTAAGCTAGCTGGTCTAGTGGCTAACACGACGGTCTGGAGTTGTGAGACTCTCTGACCGCGGGTTTAAGCTAGCTGGTCTAGTGGCTAACACGACGGTCTGGAGTTGTGAGACTCTCTGACCGCGGGTTTAAGCTAGCTGGTCTAGTGGCTAACACGACGGTCTGGAGTTGTGAGACTCTCTGACCGCGGGTTTAAGCTAGCTGGTCTAGTGGCTAACACGACGGTCTGGAGTTGTGAGACTCTCTGACCGCGGGTTTAAGCTAGCTGGTCTAGTGGCTAACACGACGGTCTGGAGTTGTGAGACTCTCTGACCGCGGGTTTAAGCTAGCTGGTCTAGTGGCTAACACGACGGTCTGGAGTTGTGAGACTCTCTGACCGCGGGTTTAAGCTAGCTGGTCTAGTGGCTAACACGACGGTCTGGAGTTGTTTCGACTCTCTGACCGCGGGTTTAAGCTAGCTGGTCTAGTGGCTAACACGACGGTCTGGAGTTGTGAGACTCTCTGACCGCGGGTTTAAGCTAGCTGGTCTAGTGGCTAACACGACGGTCTGGAGTTGTGAGACTCTCTGACCGCGGGTTTAAGCTAGCTGGTCTAGTGGCTAACACGACGGTCTGGAGTTGTGAGACTCTCTGACCGCGGGTTTAAGCTAGCTGGTCTAGTGGCTAACACGACGGTCTGGAGTTGTGAGACTCTCTGACCGCGGGTTTAAGCTAGCTGGTCTAGTGGCTAACACGACGGTCTGGAGTTGTGAGACTCTCTGACCGCGGGTTTAAGCTAGCTGGTCTAGTGGCTAACACGACGGTCTGGAGTTGTGAGACTCTCTGACCGCGGGTTTAAGCTAGCTGGTCTAGTGGCTAACACGACGGTCTGGAGTTGTGAGACTCTCTGACCGCGGGTTTAAGCTAGCTGGTCTAGTGGCTAACACGACGGTCTGGAGTTGTGAGACTCTCTGACCGCGGGTTTAAGCTAGCTGGTCTAGTGGCTAACACGACGGTCTGGAGTTGTGAGACTCTCTGACCGCGGGTTTAAGCTAGCTGGTCTAGTGGCTAACACGACGGTCTGGAGTTGTGAGACTCTCTGACCGCGGGTTTAAGCTAGCTGGTCTAGTGGCTAACACGACGGTCTGGAGTTGTGAGACTCTCTGACCGCGGGTTTAAGCTAGCTGGTCTAGTGGCTAACACGACGGTCTGGAGTTGTGAGACTCTCTGACCGCGGGTTTAAGCTAGCTGGTCTAGTGGCTAACACGACGGTCTGGAGATGTGAGACTCTCTATAAGCAACTGGTCTAGTGGCTAACACGACGGTCTGGAGTTGTGAGAGACCGCGGGTTTAAGCTAGCTGGTCTAGTGGCTAACACGACGGTCTGGAGTTGTGAGACTCTCTGACCGCGGGTTTAAGCTAGCTGGTCTAGTGGCTAACACGACGGTCTGGAGTTGTGAGACTCTCTGACCGCGGGTTTAAGCTAGCTGGTCTAGTGGCTAACACGACGGTCTGGAGTTGTGAGACTCTCTGACCGCGGGTTTAAGCTAGCTGGTCTAGTGGCTAACACGACGGTCTGGAGTTGTGAGACTCTCTGACCGCGGGTTTAAGCTAGCTGGTCTAGTGGCTAACACGACGGTCTGGAGCTTAAATTCTAGTGACAACATATTGGAACTCTCTGACCGCGGGTTTAACCTGCTGACTGAGTACCTTCTGAGTACCTGCTGAGCACCTACTGAGTCCCTACTGAGTACCTTCTGAGTACCTGCTGAGCACCTACTGAGTCCCTAGTACTGAGCACCTACTGAGTCTACTGAGTACTGAGTACCTGCTGAGCACCTACTGAGTCCCTACTGAGTACCTTCTGAGTACCTGCTGAGCACCTACTGAGTCCCTACTGAGTACCTTCTGAGTACCTGCTGAGCACCTACTGAGTCCCTACTGAGTACCTTCTGAGTACCTGCTGAGCACCTACTGAGTCCCTACTGAGTACCTTCTGAGTACCTGCTGAGCACCTACTGAGTCCCTACTGAGTACCTTCTGAGTACCTGCTGAGCACCTACTGAGTCCCTACTGAGTACCTTCTGAGTACCTGCTGAGCACCTACTGAGTCCCTACTGAGTACCTTCTGAGTACCTGCTGAGCACCTACTGAGTCCCTACTGAGTACCTTCTGAGTACCTGCTGAGCACCTACTGAGTCCCTACTGAGTACCTTCTGAGTACCTGCTGAGCACCTACTGAGTACCTTCTGAGTACCTGCTGAGCACCTACTGAGTACCTACTGAGTACCTTCTGAGTACCTGCTGAGCACCTACTGAGTCCCTACTGAGTACCTTCTGAGTACCTGCTGAGCACCTACTGAGTCCCTACTGAGTACCTTCTGAGTACCTGCTGAGCACCTACTGAGTCCCTACTGAGTACCTACTGAGTACCTGCTGAGCACCTACTGAGCAGAGCACCTACTGAGTACCTACTGAGTACCTGCTGAGCACCTACTGAGTCCCTACTGAGTACCTTCTGAGTACCTGCTGAGCACCTACTGAGCAGAGCACCTACTGAGTACCTACTGAGCACTTACTGAGTACCTTCTGAGTACCTACTGAACACCTACTGAGTGCCTACTGAGTACATAATGAGTACATACAGTTTACAATGTTGAACATCCAGTTATGATGATTCTCGGCCATCAATCATGTTTTTAGTTTTTTCTTAAAAGTTATTATATTAGTAGACTGTTTTTCACTATCTATCAAGATATTCTTATGATTTTTCACACATTATACAGAAATTATGGTTTTACAAGTATTAGGGCGGAACTTGTAATAGTCGTTTGCATAAAAAAATACCTTGAGTGGGGTTCGAATCCACTCAAAAAAATACCTTGAGTGGGGTTCGAACCCACTCATAAAAAATACCTTGAGTGGGGTTCGAACCAAGTCATAAAAAAATACCTTGAGTGGGGTTCGAACCCACTCATAAAAAATACCTTGAGTGGGGTTCGAACCCACTCATAAAAAATACCTTCAGAGGGGTTCGAACCCACTCATAAAAAAATACCTTGAGTGGGGTTCGAACCAAGTCATAAAAAAATACCTTGAGTGGGGTTCGAACCCACTCATAAAAAATACCTTGAGTGGGGTTCGAACCCACTCATAAAAAAAACCTTGAGTGGGGTTCGAACCCACTCATAAAAAAAAAAAAAATCGAGTGGGGTTCGAACCCACAGCCATAAAAAAAAAAAAAAAACGAGTGGGGTTCGAACCCACAGTCAGTAAAAAAAACGAGTGGGGTTCGAACCCACACTCAGTAAAAAAAAAGAAAAAAAAAAAAAGGAGTGGGGTTCGAACCCACAGTCAGAAAAAAAAAAAAAATAAAAACGAGTGGGGTTCGAACCCACAGTCAGAGTGGGGTTCGAACCCACAGTCAGTAAAAAAAAAGAGTGGGGTTCGAACCCACAGTCAGCAAAAAAAAATAAAAAAATAAAAAAAACGAGTGGGGTTCGAACCCACAGTCAGTAAAAAAAAAAAAAAAAAAAAAAAACGAGTGAGGTTCGAACCCACAGTCAGTAAAAAAAAAAAAAAAAAAAACGAGTGGGGTTCGAACCCACAGTCAGCAAAAAAAAAAAAAAAAAAAAAAGAGTGGGGTTCGAACCCACAGGCAGTAAAAAAAAAAATAAAAAGAAGCGCTAAGGGGCTTCGATCCCACAGTCAGTCAAAAAAAAAAAAAAAAGAAAAAAAGAAAAAAAAAAAAAGTGGGGTTCGAACCCACAGTCAGCTAAGAAAAAAAAAGAAAAACAGTCAGTAAAAAAAAAAGAAAAAAAAAACGAGTGGGGTTCGAACCCACAGTCAGTCATATTATTATTATTATTATCAAAAAGAAGCGCTAAGCCACAAGGGCTATACAGTGCTACAGTCAGAAAAAAAAAAAAAAAAAAAAAAAAGTGGGGTTCGAACCCGCAGTCAGCAAAAAAAAAAAAAAAAAAAAGAGTGGGGTTCGAACCCACAGTCAGTAAAAAAAAAAAAAAAAAAAACCCACAGTCAGTAAAAAAAAAAGAAAAAAAAAAAAAAAAAAAAAAAAAAAAAAAAACGAGTGGGGTTCGAACCCACAGTCAGTAAAAAAAAACGAGTGGGGTTCGAACCCACAGTCAGTAAAAAAAAAAAAAAAAAAAAACGAGTGGGGTTCGAACCCACAGTCAGTAAAAAAAAAAAAACGAGTGGGGTTCGAACCCACAGTCAGTAAAACAAAAAAACAAAACAAAAAGAAAACAAAAAAAAAAAAAAAAAAGTGGGGTTCGAACCCACAGTCAGTCATATTATTATTATTATTATCAAAAAGAAGCACTAAGCCACAAGGGCTATACAGCGCTACAGTCAGTAAAAAAAAAAAAAAAAGAAAAAAAAAAACGAGTGGGGTTCGAACCCACAGTCAGTAAAAAAAAAAAAAAAAAAAACGAGTGGGGTTCGAACCCACAGTCAGTAAAAAAAAAAAAAAAAAAAACGAGTGGGGTTCGAACCCACAGTCAGTAAAAATAAAAAAAAAACAAAAAAAAACGAGTGGGGTTCGAACCCACAGTCAGTAAAAAAAAAAAAAAAAAAAAAAAAAACGAGTGGGGTTCGAACCCACAGTCAGTAAAAAAAAAAAAAACGAGTGGGGTTCGATCCCACAGTCAGTAAAAAAAAAAAAAAAAAAAAAAACGAGTGGGGTTCGAACCCACAGTCAGTAAAAAAAAAGAGTGGGGTTCGAACCCACAGTCACAAAAAAAAAAAAAGGTGGGGTTCGAACCCACAGTCAGTCATATTATTATTATTATTATCAAAAAGAAGCGCTAAGCCACAAGGGCTATACAGCGCTACAGTCTAAAAAAAAAAAAAAAAAAATAAAAAAACGAGTGGGGTTCGAACCCACAGTCAGTAAAAAAAACGAGTGGGGTTCGAACCCACAGTCAGTAAAAAAAAACGAGTGGGGTTCGAACCCACAGTCAGTAAAAAAAAAAGTGGGGTTCGAACCCACAGTCAGTGAAAAAAAAACGAGTGGGGTTCGAACCCACAGTCTAAAAAAAAAAGAGGGGTTCGAACCCACAGTCAGTAAAAAAAAAAAAAAACGAGTGGGGTTCGAACCCACAGTCAGTAAAAAAAAAAAAAAACGAGTGGGGTTCGAACCCACAGTCAGTCATATTATTATTATTATAATAAAAAAGAAGCGCTAAGCCACAAGGGCTATACAGCGCTACAGTCAGAAAAAAAAGGGGGGTTCGAACCCACAGTCAGTAAAACAAAAACGAGTGGGGTTCGAACCCACAGTCAATAAAAAAAAAAAACGAGTGGGGTTCTTACCCACAGTCAGTCACATTATTATTGTAATAAAGTTGGTAGAATTACCGACAATATGTAAAGTAAAAGGACACAAGTGCAACTAATGTGACATTTATTGTGGCAACGTTTCGCTCTTCAGGTGCGTTATCAAGCCATTACAAACAATATGTATGTATGTATAATGTTGGCCAAGACCGTAGTCCTGGCACGGGTCTCAATCTTGCGATGACCCGTCTCTGGCTCCCGAGGGAGAAAGGTTTCTACAATGATGCGACATATGCTGTTCAAGCACTCTTCTGGTCAGTTCAACTGGTGCATCTCATAAGCGACAACACCGTATGTACTCCTAACTATGGACACTAGCGAGGAGGAGGATATGTCGTTATCACAAGTAACAGCTTGTCTGGTTCGTTGACTCCATGGTACACTAGTGTGGCCGCAGTCATCTCTGGTTCCTCTTCGGGAGGGAATATCACTCCTAGTTGCCTGTGGAGTGTCTCAGTAACTTCGCACTCCAGAAGATAGTGTGTTAGGGGCCGCTGGACAACGTGCTGACAGTACTGGCACATCTCCTCCTCAGCCTTGTCTACCATCATCTTGGCTGTGGGAAAGCCCAAACGAAGCCGATGGATGGCGGTACACTGCGCTCTGGACCAGCTTCTATCATATGGAGGGGGTTCTCCCTGAGTCGCTGCTCGGTACCACTGTTGAGATGGGGTATCACCTAAGACCTCCCCGATAAGTTTCATGGCTCTGGCAGCCACCAGTTTGGTCTGTCGTAGGCTGATTGGGACAGTAATCCCAACATGTGGATAGTCTGTTGCTGCCTTGGCTGCATCATCTGCCGCCTCATTTCCCCGGATGCCACCTGGGGTGTATGTACAATGTTCGCCAAGACCGTAGTCCTGGCACGGGTCTCAATCTTGCGATGACCCGTCTCTGGTCAGAGGGTATATAAAGGTTCAAAGTGAGTATTACATAGTATTACACCTCACTCTGAGCCTTTATATACCCTCTGTGTCCATGTATTGTTTGTAATGGCTTGATAAAGCCCCTGGAGAGCGAAACGTTGCCACAATAAATGTCACATTAGTTGCACTTGTGTCCTTTTACTTTACATATTATTATTATTATAATCAAAAAGAAGCGCTAAGCCACAAGGGCTATACAGCGCTACAGTCATAAAAAAATACCTTGAGTGGGGTTCGAACCCACTCATAAAAAATACCTTGAGTGGGGTTCAAACCCACTCATAAAAAAATATCTTGAGTGGGGTTCGAACCCACTCATAAAAAAATACCTTGAGTGGGGTTCGAACCCACTCATAAAAAATACCTTGAGTGGGGTTCGAACCCACTCATAAAAAAATACCTTGAGTGGGGTTCGAACCCACACAAAAAAATACCTTGAGTGGGGTTCGAACCCACACATAAAAAAATACCTTGAGTGGGGTTCGAACCCACTCATAAAAAATACCTTGAGTGGGGTTCGAACCCACTCATAAAAAATACCTTGAGTGGGGTTCGAACCCACAGTCACTCATAAAAGATACTGCAGTGTTGTCATACCAAAACTCACTATTTTTATTTGTTTTCTATAGTTTTTTTTTCAGGAAACTCCATGGAACTAATAATAATAGACTCCTGATTACATTCTTAACTTAAAAATAAAAAAAAAATAATTGAAATCTGACTACTATTGAATTTATCCTAATTATAACCTCGTCCCCTTCAGTTCTTGGAGGACTTAAAACACACACACGCACACACACACACATACATACACACGCTCACACATACACACACACATACACACATAATTTTTTATTTATTTATTTAACTTTATGTCCTTTTTATCTGATAATTCAGATCTTTTTCATTTTTCGTGGTGGGTCTGAGGGCGTCTCTATGTCCAGTTGACGTTTAACAGGCGTATCCATCTTCCTTATATCAGCCAGATGACTTTTAATCACGGATCGCAGTACACTTTTTTGGAAATTGTCGGTGGAAGTATCTATATCATTGTCGAATTCAGTCAGCATTGAGTCGACCATATTGATTGCTTTAACATCTGGGAGATATTGCATTCTCATGTAGAACCAGCGGATGATGTCTTTGGCCTCCTTGAGACCGGAACTGACAGTTAGGTCCATGAAGGCCAGTGCATGGTAGGCGCAGGTACCGCCTTCCTGTTCTACTCTTGTAAGTCTTTTCAATTTTCTGTAACAGGTACGGTTATTCTTGTAGTATTTCTTCACCACTCTGTGGGCGGTAAGTTGACTACCACCATTATAGTAGATTAATACTCTATCATGAGAGACGTACAGAGAGATGCAGTGAGGTTCATGAGACAGCAGTACAACACGACCGTGACCTTTGGGTATTGGAGGCTCGCGAAGTAGCTGGTCGCTGCTACAGACTTCACATACTTTACCGAAAGTGCGAGGAGTCTCACGAACGATGCTCTCGATATCGAATCCCGACAATGGCTTGGTAGTCTCCATGAGAGGGTTATACACACCAAGGCATTCCACATCCTCACTCTTCTCTTCACGTGCCATCTTGCTGGTGAACTTGGGAGGGATACACTAACTAGGTACTACTAGGTACTAGTGGGGTTCGAACCCACAACGCTTGAGTCTTATCACTCTCAGAGCGATGTGCTAACAACTAGGCTAGGGAGGTACAAGTTTTAACAAAGAAAAAAATCTATTTATACACCACAAGAATGTTAGGTACATTATAGGAATAGTGATAAAGCTGTGTTATATAGTGATAGTGAATCATTTAGTGATAGTGAATCATTTAGTGATAGTCGTGTTATATAGTGAAGTTCGATTCCCGGCGGGTGGAAACATTCGACACGTTTCATTACACCTGTTGTCCTGTTCACCTAGCAGCAAATAGGTACCTGGGTGTTAGTCGACTGGTGTGGGTCGCATCCTGGGGGACAAGATTAAGGACCCCAATGGAAATAAGTTAGACAGTCCTCGATGACGCACTGACTTTCTTGGGTTATCCTGGGTGGCTAACCCTCCGGGGTTAAAAATCCGAACGAAATCTTATCTTATAGTGCTGTTATGTAGTGATAGGGATGGCGGGTGGGGGGTATTATTTGTGTTAATAATGAAAGGGCCCCAATTATGAGGTAAGTTGGAATTATGGCTAAGTGACTAAATACTAGTTTGTGAGTGTAGCAATGTGAATGCTTTTGTTTTGGCACAGTACATAGTTTCAGTATTGGAGTATCACAGGATTCATTGTAAGATTGACATTGATATTTCTGTTTATGGTCAAATGGGTGAGTGAGTGTGTGTGAACCACCAGGTGGTATTTGTGTAGTTAGTTGACGGGGTGTATCAGGGAGATAAGATGTTTTCTGATGGTAGTTTTGAAGGTGATGAATGTGTCTGCAGTTTTAGAATTTTCAGGTAGGGTGTTCCAGACTTTAGGGCCTTTGACATACAATGGAAGTAAGTTACTCTGTCCGACTTTTTTGGGTTATCCTACGTTTTTATACATATGCTACTATGTATTAGATAAGATTTCCTTCAGATTTTTAACCCCGGAGGGTTAGCCACTCAGGATAACCCAAGAAAGTCAGTGGGTCATCGAGGACTGTCTGTCTTATTTCCATTGTGGTCCTCAATTTTGTCCCCCAGGATGCCACTAACACCCAGGATGTGACCCACACCAGTCCACTAACACCCAGGATGCGACCCACACCAGTCCACTAACACCCAGAATGCCACCCACACCAGTCCACTAACACCCGGGATGTGTTAATAATAACATAGAAACATAAAAAGGTACACCAGAAAAAATAATATATAGCATAATATGACGCCCGAGAGGATAAAAGCCTACGGACAAATCACATCTCAAGATCATATACCCATTCTCTAGTCACTATTATGAGAGAAAACGGAGATTAACGATGGTTAACTATAATAAACACTCGTAGGTTACGGAAAAAGTGTATATAAAACGACTTTTTCGGACAAAAAACAATATTTCTCCGCGTACCTGGGCTGCCGCGCGTATAGGCCTATATCTCGGAAGTAAGTTATTTACCTATTTTGGGTCACAGACCCAACATTTATGAGCGAATTGACCTGATTTTCACAACAAACATAGAAGAATGATTGCTCTAGAAGCTCTCATTGCGATTTTTGACGTATCCCAAATATTTTCAGATTTGAATGGGTAAACAAGGGCCATATCTTCATAAATAAAAAATAAATAAGTTCATTCAGGCACAGGTACACATAAGTACAATTATCATAGTATAAATTACGTAACATCCCCTCTCCCCCGCCCCTCGCCCCCCGCCCCTAACACCCCGCCACCCGCATTCCACGCCCCCGCCATCCGCCAACAAAGACCCCCCCCGCCCCCCGCCCCTAACACCCCGCCACCCGCATTCCACGCCCCCGCCATCCGCCCAACAAGACCCCCCGCCCATAACACCCCGCCACCCGCATTCCACGCCCCCGCCATCCGCCCACCAAGACCCCCCCGCCCCTAACCCCCCGCCACCCGCATTCCACGCCCCCGCCATCCGCCCAACAAGACCCCCCCCCGCCCCTAACACCCCGCCACCGGCATTCCACGCCCCCGCCATCCGCCCACCAAGACCCCCCCCCGCCCCAACGACCCCCGCCCCATCCCCCAGCCCACCAATCCCCTCCGCCTACCACCTGCCGCCCCTCCACCCCCCGCTCCTCCACCACCTCTCCGCTCCCCTCGATCACTCAACAAGTGCACACACCACACTCAACAAGTGCACACACCACACTCAACAAGTACACACACCACACTCAACAAGTGCACACACCACACTCAACAAGTACACACACCACACTCAACAAGTGCACACACCACACTCAACAAGTGCACACACCACACTCAACAAGTGCACACACCACACTCAAGTGCACACACCACACTCAACAAGTGCACACACCACACTCAACAAGTGCACACACCACACTCAACAAGTGCACACACCACACTCAACAAGTGCACACACCACACTCAACAAGTGCACACACCACACTCAACAAGTGCACACACCACACTCAACTAGTGCACACACCACACTCAACAAGTGCACACACCACACTCAACAAGTGCACACACCACACTCAACAAGTGCACACACCACACTCAACAAGTACACACACCACACTCAACAAGTGCACACACCACACTCAACAAGTGCACACACCACACTATCACGACGGTCTAGAGTTGTGAGACTCTCTGACCGCGGGTTTAAGCTAGCTGGTCTAGTGGCTAACACGACGGTCTGGAGTTGTGAGACTCTCTGACCGCAGGTTTAAGCTAGCTGGTCTAGTGGCTAACACGACGGTCTGGAGTTGTGAGACTCTCTGACCGCGGGTTTAAGCTAGCTGGTCTAGTGGCTAACACGACGGTCTGGAGTTGTGAGACTCCCTGACCGCGGGTTTAAGCTAGCTGGTCTAGTGGCTAACACGACGGTCTGGAGTTGTGAGACTCTCTCGTACCTTCGGTGTTGTGAGAACTACTTCTTAAGTAGTGAAAATTTGTCTGTCATTCCAAGACACGTGTGCTAGATGTGTTAAGTGCTGCGGGTCTGGAGTAATTAACAAGTAGTACAGTGTTGGTAACTCTCGAGACGACTGTGGGCCCAGTGAATGACCTTGAAAATCGCACTGCGACCCGCAGGCCACTACACCCATATTGCCTGTGTCTAGTGAGGTGAATATCCCTTCCTTGTCCCTTCTCTCTTATGGAATAAAGGCGGTTTCACTGACCCAAAAGTAACAGACTAACTCTTCCATCTCAAGCAGCTGAACTAAAAGTGACCTATGGATGTGAACGAAGTAAATGATGGTGAAGGCGAATTCGTACGTTTTAGAAGTAAGGGAGCTTTGAAAAAAAGAAAGAGGATTTCAAAGGAGACTTGCTGCAAGAAACAACGAGAGCAACAACAACCATTGCAGAACGGTTAGGCTTGATTTCCCTGCTAACACTGAGTTTGAGGTCAAGTTTAGATGGTTTTACGAAGCTTCATTAGACAACCCAGAAAAAAACCTTCGGATTCGCTTTCGTCATGACGAGGATAATTACGTTTTTGTTACTGACGACCCAACATTCATAGAAAAACTTCTTACTCATAAATATGCTAACATCCAACTCCAAGCTGCCCCACCAAGATCACCTAAAGTACTTATTGTTATCCACAATGTCAATAAGTACATGGATCCTAAATTCCTGTTGCCAGATCAAGTTGCAAACCCTCGTCAACTTCCAAATGATCTGATATTGGCTGAGTGGATTGGTCAAGGGACTCCACCATCATATATCTACTCTCGTGCAGCGCTTAACAGGAGTTACAAAATAGCTTTGTACAAAGCACCTCACCGTAGATGCTACAAGTGTCAGCGCTGGGGTCACATTGCTTGGAAATGCTCATCTAAGTCACACTGGTGTGCAGTGTGTGCCAAGGCCCATCCTTCTCACCAGTGCTATGATATGATCAAGAAACACCAGACCGTTGCATTAGAATGTATCAATTGTAAGACTCCAGGAGTCACAGCTGCTCATGCTGACTGCAGAGCGAAAGCTGCCCACATCGCCAGCCGCAGAGCTCCCGCCTCACCCATCACCCCCCATGATGAGGCAATAGGCCTACCAGATACTTCATGTCTGAATACTGACCCATGCCTGAACTCAGACAATATGGTTGAGCGAGTCACTCTGGGAGTACATCAACAGAGCACGATCACGTCTGCTATCAACACTAGTAATGCTGCTGGTGTTGACACCATCTGTCTGGCTGAGTCAGCTGTCAGTCAGCCACCTGACTCAGCTGATCGGGACTTCATACTTCCTAATGACGCTAGTCTTGCTGGGGTGGTACACAACATGCAGCTGCGCATAACAGTACTGGAGAAGCAACAATGGTGTTTGAAACAACAACTTGAGCACCACGAGGAAAAACTTACAGAGGTTGCAAATGAGTACATCAACCCACAGATAGTCAGCCATTATGAAAATGAGTGTGGTGATGATGAACAAACTGATGATTGCAGTGGTGTTAATAATCACAAAAACGATGAATCTGATAGTGGTGTTTACAATCACAGTGAAGATGATAAGGGCAGTGAAGGCCATCATGATAGTCAACCTGATGAGTGTAATGTATTGATAGATACTGAGTGTGGAGATGACCCGGTTGTTGATAATGGTGTATGTATCACTGGTCATAATGATGAGGGAAGTGATACATGTGATGATAGTGATGAGTGTAATAAAAGCGGAGAGTTGAGTGCGAGGGATAGTGTCACCTTCCATACATTCACAGACAAAGAGCGCAGTGACCTCTGTGTACAAAGACTCCCAAGAGGTCTCCATAATGGAAGTGCACTTAGGAGACTCATGGATAAGGATAATACTGATGATATTGATATTGATTATGTCTGTTTGTTATTTAGTAAGTTTTTTCATTTTGCTGAGAAATTGAATACTATCCCTGGACTTTTATAATGGAACCAAACTCGTATAAACTATCCATTTTAAGTTGGAATATTGCGTCACTTAGAAAAAGATTTTCTGACCTGCATCATAAAGTAACCACTGAATCCATTGATATTGTGTGTCTACAAGAGTGCAGAGTCCCTGAAAAATCCCAACCCCCTAAATTGCCATCGTTTGTTGCATATAACCTCAAATCTACTAATTCTTGTGTTCTATATATTAAAAAATCACTTCCCCATCAACTTCTTGCACATAAGAAAACAGAGGGGCTACAGTATCACGGTGTTAGGATTTATATTGGGAACTCTGCTCTCAACATATTTAACTTGTACGCTCCTGCTGATAAGTTTAATTACTTGGAGCTCCCAACTTGTGCTCAGTCTGAACCTACTCTCATTATTGGTGATTATAATGCAAGACACAAAAGCATTGGAAACTCTCAGTTTGGTAATCGTAATGGCAATCAACTGTTGTCACTCTTAAACAGTCATGATAATGTGCAAATTGTAGGTGACCTTGAACCCACACATATCTATGGAGGTGTCCTTGATCTGTGTCTTGGCTTCAACATTACTTCTGCCAGCTGTGAGTCTTCCATTGTAACAGATATAGCGTCTGATCATTTCCCAAGGCTAACCTCTCTAGATATTGGTAATACTATTCTCCCTGGTGGGATATTCAAACGGAAACGTCTTAATGTTTCCCCTGATCAACATGATGACTTTGTTGCACATGTGACTGACTGGTATAATTCCTATGAGTGTACCTCTGTCGAGACTTTTAACAATGACCTTGTGAGCAGTATTCAGAACTTCTTAGAGCCGCCTCTGAAACCTCCAAATGACTTCCATAATAATCATAAGTCTTATAAAAATCATACCTATTACAATGATTCTAAACTTCGAACATTGAAACGTACTGCTCGCAGACTAGGCCTAGCCTATAGAAACCATCGTACCCCTGAAATGCTGAGCCTCTTCCAAACTGCCCTTGCTGCTGCCAGAGAGCGTATGACAGAGCTGCGGCAAACAGACTGGGAACAATTTGTCAATGGTCTCAATGCTCACACCCCACTTAGCCGGGCATGGAGGGACATAAATAGAATTAAGGGTAACAGAACTGGGCAGATCGCGCACCCTCATCCCTTGCATAGGGCGAATGAGTTAGTCAGTGCTTGGGATGCTACATCTAGCTATGACAGTCTTCCCAGTACCACACAGGCGAAATTAATGGACAAATATGATGCAAGGGAGAGACTTGTTTGCTTTATGCTCAGCAAGGCAGATGACTGCAACATTCCTTTCACTAATTATGAACTTGATGCAGCACTAACTAAGGGCAACTCCACGTCGCCTGGTGAGGATGGTATTACTTACAACTTACTCAGATTGCTGTGTCGAGTACCAGGTAATCCTTTACTTGAATTATATAACATGAGTTATGTCACTGGGGAGCTCCCTAAATCATGGACCAATAGCCTCATTATTCCCATTCCAAAGCCCAATCAACAAAACTCATTTCGCCCAATATCCCTTACTAGCTGCTTGTGTAAAATATTTGAAAGGATGATTCTTAATCGTCTTATGCACAGAATTAAGGAATTCTTGTCACCCCGGTTGCATGGCTTCATGCATGGAAGGAGTGTGCATCATTGCATTACCACCTTTCTCACTCTGCACACTGACAGCTCATACACTACGTTCCTTGACCTTAAATCCGCTTTTGATGTAGCAAACAGACATGTAATCATTAGTGAACTTGCCAGAATGGATGTTGGAGGATGGCTTCTCCGCTGGATTAAAGGTTACCTGTCCAACAGAAAGTCGTCTGTGTTGTTCCAGGGACATAGAAGTGTAACTAAAGATTTTGAATTAGGAACCCCACAGGGAGGTGTGCTTAGTCCCACCCTTTTCAACATTTTGATTAATGCCTTAATGCCATGCCTAGCCAGCCCCATCATTATATGGTTAGTTTTGCTGATGACATAATGATTCACACTACCGGATTCTCCAACACCCAAAACATTCTTAATCATGTTTTAGCCTCGTGTCAGGACCTGGGGTTAATAATCTCAGGGGATAAAACAAAGATACTCAACAGGCGTCCTCCTCGGCAGAGAGGCACAGTTCGTCAGATCCAGTTGCATGATGGGTCACTTCTAGAATATGTAAGCAGATACAGGTATCTAGGCTTTGAGGTTCCACTACTTGGACCTGTTGTAACGAGACTTTGTCGCCAATACAAAGAAAGGCTGAGAGCACTTAGAGTTGTGGCAGGTTTTCATCCCAGGTATGGTGCTTAGTTTAATATGTTTATTATGCACCCCATACCCATCCTGTGGGCGGTAGTCAAAAGATTACAGAGGTACATAATTGGTCCAGGGACTGGACTCCATGGTGCTAATGTTAAAATTGTGAAAATGATGTATCTTGCTTATATTAGATCATTGGTTGATTATGCAGCGCCACTACTTGCACTCGTGTCTGACTGGAAGCTTGGAGGGCTGGAAAAACTGCAAAACGAAGCAATGAGGATCATCCTAGGATGCCCTCGTACTGCCAAAATTTTAAATATGCGGAAAGAACTTAATATTCCAAGCATTAGAGATCGTGTTACTGAAAGAAATATCCTTATTGGGGTCAATATGCTTAGGCTAGCCCATTCAAACCCCTGCACAGAAGCCCTCCAAACTTTCCTCAGCACTGGTGAACATCCTTCCAGATGGATCGAAAAAACTGGAACCGACCTCCGCATGAACCAGCTACATGATCTATATCAAGTTGGACAACAGAGACATTTCCCTGCTCCATGGGATATTACCCCATTCCAAACTACCATTCCTCCATTTCCCCCCAAAACTCTTCTTAAATCACAACCAAAGCTTCGTCTTGAAGCCAAACATGATGCCTTAAGCTGTATTGATAACTTAGTCACACAGAACAATCTTTCACAAATTATTTACGTCGATGGTTCTGTTCACCAGTCCACTGGTGCAGCTGGTAGTGCTGCTGTTGTCACACAGAGTGATGGCTCTCATAAAGAAATTGGAGCACGCATCAATAACTGGGCCTCTACCCTTCAAACAGAACTGTTTGCCATACTCCTTGCACTCAAATGTGTCCATGTATCTAAGGTTGACACTTTAACTGTAACTGATTCTCTGTCATCCATAAATGCTCTCAACTCATTAAGTATAAATTGTAGCATGCTTTTGTCAGAAGCCAGACATAGATATGGTAAGATTGTGGACAGTGGAGTCAGAGTGCACATGCTGTGGATTCCATCTCACATTGGTCTTCAGATGCATGATAGAACTGATAAATTGGCTAAGCTGTATGCTTTCAAAGAGGGGGTAGATTACAATCTTGGGTTGTCATTTAGCAGTTTGAGAACAATAATACGAAAAGAACTTCAAATGAACTTTATTGACTTAAGACTTAGGGAGATTGACACAAGTCAGTCCATCTATCATCATTCCATCATGCAGGAGGAGCCACATGTCTATGGTGCATCCAACAAGATAAGCAGACTATTGGATGTCACTACTGCCCGGCTCCGGCTGGGTTACAAGTATCTTTGGCAGGTTAAATCACCACCACCAGATGTAGACCAAACGAAATGTAAACTTTGCCAGATGGACTATTGTCACACATTGCGTCATTATGTACTGGAGTGTGATCAAATTAATGAATTTAGAAACAACTCACTCAGAAGTGTTCAAGAAATGGCTAAGTATTTTATCCACAGTGGTATATTGCAGACCATTCTGGAGAAATACCCTGACTTTGCTAGCTGTAAATAAAGCATTACCACATGTGTGCATGTGTGTGTGTGTGTGTGTGTGTGTGTGTGTGTGTGTGTGTGTGTGTGTGTGTGTGTGTGTGTGTGTGTGTGTGTGTGTGTGTGTGTGGGTGTGTGTGAAGGTGTGTGTGTGTGTGTGTGTGTGTGTGTGTGGGTGTGTGTGTGTGTGTGTGTGTGTGTGTGTGTGTGTGTGTGTGTGTGCGTGCGTGTGTGTGGGTGTGTGTGAGGGTGTGTGTGCGGGTGTGTGTGAGGGTGTGTGTGTGTGTGTGCGTGTGTGTGTGTGTGTGTGCGTGTGAGGGTGTGTGTGTGCGTGTGTGGGTGTGTGTGCATGTGTGGGTGTGTGTGTGTGTGTGGGTGTGTGTGTGTGGGTGTGTGTGAGGGTGTGTGTGTGGGTGTGTGTGAGGGTGTGTGTGTGTGGGTGTTGGTGTGTGTGTGTGTGGGTGTGTGTGTGTGGGTGTGCGTCCTTGTGTGTATGCATATATTTGTACGCTCGTGTGCACATGTCCGTGCGTGCGCCCTCGTGTGTGCATGTGCGCGCGCGCGCTAGTGTGGGTGTATGATCCACTTAATAGTTGTATTTATAACCCATTACAATTGTGACCAGGTGTGGACGTATCAGTGGTTCATTACTTTGTAATTTGTTCATGACTGTAACCATGTATAGGAGTGAAGCTGATTCATTACCTCTGTAACTTGCCATGATTAGTGACCAGATCTACCTGGAGTTCATTACCTTTGTAACTAGTTCATCTATCATAACTTTGGGGTCCAGTCACTGGACCCATTATGTACCTTTGTAATCTTTTGACTACCGCCCACAGGATGGGTATGGGGTGCATAAAGATATTAAACTAAAGTGTGTGTGTGTGTGTGTGTGTGTGTGTGTGTGTGTGTGTGTGTGTGTGTGTGTGTGTGTGTGTGTGTGTGTGTGTGTGTGTGTGTGTGTGTGTGTGTGTGTGGTGTGTGTGACTCAACAATCAATATTTGCACCAATAACTCATTACAGTTGTGACCGGGTGTGGAAGTGTGAATTGCTCATTACTCTATAATTTGTTCATGATTGTAGCCAAAGTATAAACGTAAGTAACCATTCTACAGAATTCATTACCTTTGTAACTTGTGAGCTCATTACCTTTGTACCTAGTTCAGCTATCAAAACTTTGGGGGCCCAGTCCCTGGACCCATTACGTACCTCTGTAATCTGTAAATACCTTTGTAACTTGTCATGATTGTGACCAGACTTACCTGAAGTTCATTACCTTTGTAAATTGTGAGTTCATTACCTTTGTAAATTGTGAGTTCATTACCTCTGTAACTTGCTCAGCTATCAAAACTTTGGAGTCCAGTCCCTGGACCAATTATGTACCTCTGTAATCTTTTGACTACCGCCCACAGGATGGGTATGGGGTGCATAATAAACATATTAAACTAACTAACTCTCTGACCGCGGGTTTAAGCTAGCTGGTCTAGTGGCTAACACTACGGTCTGGAGTTGTGAGACTCTCTGACCGCGGGTTTAAGCTAGCTGGTCTAGCGGCTAACACGACGGTCTGGAGTTGTGAGACTCTCTGACCGCGGGTTTAAGCTAGCTGGTCTAGTGGCTAACACGACGGTCTGGAGTTCTGAG
>NC_091295.1:69842622-69916497 GCF_038502225.1 Cherax quadricarinatus | reverse complement strand
CGATAGGAAGAGCCAAAGAAAATATTATTTAAAACTGCATTTATAAATAATAAAAAATACAACTATATAATAGGCTATTTTATTGAGTGATTAAATTAGATTTCAAAAATTTTGTCTTACGTTTTTCACAGTTCTGATTCAGGAGGAAATTCCGATGCAATTTTTGTTGTTATGGTTACACTGATGGCGACGCTTTAAATTATTGGATTTATAGTGGCTGATATTTGTATGACAGATAAAGTACAGAGCATTTCCACCCTTAAAAATAAAATATCGTCCTCCTGTTTTTTTTTAGTTAAACGCTCTCTTTTCTTGTTCGTGTTTCCGTTTTACTCTTCTGTTGCTCGGTCACTTTACACAAGTGTTTTATAACTAAAATCAGTCATAAGTATTTATTAATCAGAAACGTACTTATCTACACAGCATTGCACTAGTTATGTTTCCACTACAGCCGCAAGCTTATAACTTGTGTGTACTGCAAGAAGAGTGATGACAGAGTCCAGTAGCATCATCCGTACTTGTTTAAAACATGTTCTGATTATTTTCAGTGAGTTTAAACAGCAGTTTGGACGCATAATGCATATGGATGTTTGAAAACATAATGTGACTTATCTTTGTGTAAATCCACTTGCGATCTTGGCTTAAATAGCAACGTTCATCTTGCCATATAGGACAAGTGAAAATTTGTGTATGCAATAATTTCGCCAAAATCATTCTGAACCTAACGAAAAAATTATATTTGATTGTGTTTGTTTAGTACTAAATTATTGTAAACGTATTTAAAATACATTTAGTTGGGTTAGGCTAAAATAAATTGCTCTTGTTATAATAAGGTTAGGTAAGTTTTCTAAGATACTTTTGGTGCAAAATTAAAATTTTTTACATGAACATTAATGAAAAAAAATATATCTTTAAACGTATAAGAGAAAATTTCAGAAAAAACTTAATTTTAAACGAGTTCTTACTAATTGACCAGTTTTACATATTCGGCACGACATATATATATATATATATATATATATATATATATATATATATATATATATATATATATATATATATATATATATATATATATATATATATATATATATAAATATCCTAATATTGATATATACTATATTACTATAGATTATTAACATAAAATTTTAGGAAAACTGGCAGTGAAATCCAGTATTGTCTCGGGAGCCGCACAGAGCAGCTTCAGGAGCCGCAGTTTGCCCACGTTTGGTCTACAACCTTACCCAGATTATACCTGAAAAGGGTTTCGGGGATCAACGCCCCGGTGGTCCGGTCTGCGACCAGGCCAACCTTACAATACTTAAAACCCTTAAACTGTCCAAACGTAGATCTACGTTTTTTCAACATTTGAAAGTATGTAAAAAAAAGTAATCTTTTTTTTTTACATTTGAAAACGTGTAAAAAAACTTTGATCACCTTTTTTTTTTGTTATATTTGAAAATATGAAAAAAAAATGTAGATCTACTTTTGGAGCACTACGTATGTAAACGTAGATCTGCTTGGACAGTTTAAGGGTTAATAAAACAGCAGCCAGGCACTATATCTTCGATAACCTTAATACTTAATAAAAAAGTAGCCAGGCACTGTATCGTCGATAACCTTAATACTTAATAAAAAGCAGCCAGGCACTATATCTTCGATAACCTTAATACTTAATAAAACAGCAGCCAGGCACTGTATCGTCGATAACCTTAATACTTAATAAAACAGCAGCCAGGCACTGTATCGTCGATAACCTTAATACTTAATAAAAAAGCAGCCAGGCACTGTATCGTCGATAACCTTAATACTTAATAAAAAAGTAGCCAGGCACTGTATCGTCGATAACCTTAATACTTAAAAAAGTAGCCAGGCACTGTATCTTCGATAACCTTAATACTTAATAAAAAAGTAGCCAGGCACTGTATCGTCGATAACCTTAATACTTAAAAAAGTAGCCAGGCACTGTATCTTCGATAACCTTAATACTTAATAAAAAAGTAGCCAGGCACTGTATCTTCGATAACCTTAATACTTAATAAAAAAGTAGCCAGGCACTGTATCGTCGATAACCTTAATACTTAATAAAAAAGTAGCCAGGCACTGTATCTTCGATAACCTTAATACTTAATAAAAAAGCAGCCAGGCACTGTATCGTCGATAACCTTAATACTTAATAAAAAAGCAGCCAGGCACTGTATCGTCGATAACCTTAATACTTAATAAAAAAGCAGCCAGGCACTGTATCTTCGATAACCTTAATACTTAATAAAACAGCAGCCAGGCACTGTATCGTCGATAACCTTAATACTTAATAAAAAAGCAGCCAGGCACTGTATCTTCGATAACCTTAATACTTAATAAAAAAGCAGCCAGGCACTGTATCGTCGATAACCTTAATACTTAATAAAAAAGCAGCCAGGCACTATATCTTCGATAACCTTAATACTTAATAAAACAGCAGCCAGGCACTGTATCGTCGATAACCTTAATACTTAATAAAAAAGCAGCCAGGCACTGTATCGTCGATAACCTTAATACTTAATAAAAAAGTAGCCAGGCACTGTATCGTCGATAACCTTAATACTTAATAAAAAAGCAGCCAGGCACTGTATCGTCGATAACCTTAATACTTAATAAAAAAGTAGCCAGGCACTGTATCTTCGATAACCTTAATACTTAATAAAAAAGCAGCCAGGCACTGTATCGTCGATAACCTTAATACTTAATAAAAAAGTAGCCAGGCACTGTATCGTCGATAACCTTAATACTTAATAAAAAAGTAGCCAGGCACTGTATCGTCGATAACCTTAATACTTAATAAAAAAGCAGCCAGGCACTGTATCGTCGATAACCTTAATACTTAATAAAAAAGTAGCCAGGCACTGTATCGTCGATAACCTTAATACTTAATAAAAAAGCAGCCAGGCACTGTATCGTCGATAACCTTAATACTTAATAAAAAAGCAGCCAGGCACTGTATCGTCGATAACCTTAATACTTAATAAAAAAGCAGCCAGGCACTGTATCGTCGATAACCTTAATACTTAATAAAAAAGTAGCCAGGCACTGTATCGTCGATAACCTTAATACTTAATAAAAAAGCAGCCAGGCACTGTATCGTCGATAACCTTAATACTTAATAAAAAAGTAGCCAGGCACTGTATCTTCGATAACCTTAATACTTAATAAAAAAGCAGCCAGGCACTGTATCGTCGATAACCTTAATACTTAATAAAAAAGTAGCCAGGCACTGTATCGTCGATAACCTTAATACTTAATAAAAAAGTAGCCAGGCACTGTATCGTCGATAACCTTAATACTTAATAAAAAAGCAGCCAGGCACTGTATCGTCGATAACCTTAATACTTAATAAAAAAGTAGCCAGGCACTGTATCGTCGATAACCTTAATACTTAATAAAAAAGCAGCCAGGCACTGTATCGTCGATAACCTTAATACTTAATAAAAAAGTAGCCAGGCACTGTATCGTCGATAACCTTAATACTTAATAAAAAAGCAGCCAGGCACTGTATCGTCGATAACCTTAATACTTAATAAAACAGCAGCCAGGCACTGTATCGTCGATAACCTTAATACTTAATAAAAAAGTAGCCAGGCACTGTATCGTCGATAACCTTAATACTTAATAAAAAAGTAGCCAGGCACTGTATCGTCGATAACCTTAATACTTAATAAAAAAGTAGCCAGGCACTGTATCGTCGATAACCTTAATACTTAATAAAAAAGCAGCCAGGCACTGTATCGTCGTAACCTTAATACTTAATAAAAAAGCAGCCAGGCACTGTATCGTCGATAACCTTAATACTTAATAAAAAAGTAGCCAGGCACTGTATCGTCGATAACCTTAATACTTAATAAAAAAGCAGCCAGGCACTATATCTTCGATAACCTTAATACTTAATAAAAAAGTAGCCAGGCACTGTATCGTCGATAACCTTAATACTTAATAAAAAAGTAGCCAGGCACTGTATCGTCGATAACCTTAATACTTAATAAAACAGCAGCCAGGCACTGTATCGTCGACAACCTTAATACTTAATAAAAAAGTAGCCAGGCACTGTATCGTCGATAACCTTACAATACTTGGTAATGACCAAAGATGTCGGGTTGCGAATATCGGACAGCATGGTGAGCAAGAACAACAATGTTACCAGACAGGTTTTGAACACGCTCATAACACTATAAATGTTGACACCTTATAGAAAATGGACGAATAACCAACATTTTTTTATTTGATTACCTTCACCATTTACTTTCCAGGTGAACCTTGGACGCGATATTGTGTGACTTGTGGGTCGGTGGATAGCACAAGGTGACCACGTGTCCCGCGGGGTGATAAATACAATGGCCACTTCTTCACACGGTGTGAACTCCAACAATCAGCTCTTCACAAGATGCGAGATACAACGGCCAAACTTTATTCACCATACCTGTTAACTGTTTCGGAGAGCATCGCTCCCGAAGAGCGATCTCAGACCAAGCCTCAAAAAACTTTAAAGAAAGCACTACTGGGGAAAGACCTATTAAGAAACGCACTGGAAAGTCAAGTATATAGTCAATGTAAGTACAAGTCTGTCATATTTGCCCAACTGATAACGTATTCACGAGGCAACGAAAAGATCAGCAATTCAGCCAGAGTGCAATATGTTTAATAAATTTCACGTAGATTTTGTAGGTCTATTGTTCAATGTTTATATACATTTATCCTATAATAACTAACAAATCCAAAAAAAAAATAAAATTTCCCTATGTCTGTATATATCTATTTCACATAAGTATGCATGTCGTCTTATATTCAACCTAGAGTGATATTAAACATAATAAACCCAAAGCTAATAACTTCCATTTACAGTCATCGAGGACTGTCTTGCTTATTTCCACTGGGGTCCTTTAATCCTGTCCCCCCTCCCTCAGGATGCGAACCACACCATCGACTAACACCGAGGTACCTACTTACTGCTAGGTGAACAGACATAAGATGTAAGGAAATATGCCCAACGTTCACCCGTGATATCTGCCTATATGGCACTGGTTATTTAAGATAAAAGAATGTTAATTTTTCATACGTTAAAAACAAAGATTCTTCTTTGCAAACACATATATCTGACTTACGAAATTGAAATAGAAAACACTTCGAGGGCACGTATAAGAGAAAACGGAGTCATAGCTCCCAAATTAGGGAAGACTATAAAAGAGCAGCACATTTTCCAATGTGATACAAATTCAAACTTTATTCTTTATAAGTATTACAATGCTGAGTTTACAGAATTTGGTTATTGTGTGGTTACATGGTTTACAAAGCTCGCACTCGAGTACCCACAAACACAGGTTCACTTGTTCACACACGCTGCTATCATTTTTTGCTGTTTGGAGTTGTGGTGATATCCAAATTAACCCAGAAACTAGATTACTATTAACTTATACTCGCGTTTAAACGCTAACCCGAAGGAGCACACAACGCCTAGGGTAATGAAAGGTAAGATCCGCTCCCC
Organism: Cherax quadricarinatus; assembly: GCF_038502225.1. NCBI lineage: Eukaryota > Metazoa > Arthropoda > Malacostraca > Decapoda > Parastacidae > Cherax > Cherax quadricarinatus. The sequence continues at coordinate 69,910,982 of NC_091295.1, read as the reverse complement.
CAAATAAAAGAAAACGGAGAGGGTAGCTGATTTAAACCATACCTACAAAATTTTAAACAAACTCTGTCCAGCCTACCCTGCCTGGGATATTTGAACGATTTAGTGACCAAAATCAACAGAGAAATAAGTCACTCTGTCTGACTTTTTGGGTTATCCTAGGTACTTTACATATGCTGCTATGTGTGATAATCTATGTAACTATATTTGTGTATACCTGAATAAACTTACTTAGTACCCGAGAAAGTGAACAATTTTTTCAGTAGCCATTTATACAGTCAGGCACTAAATACCTTCTTTAACACACCTATAAAAGAGTGAAAATTGTTTACTTAATCAAATCAAGGCTAATCTTAGCACAAATAAATTTAAGACAAAAGCTACAGAGTACTTAATGAAGCTGCAGGAAAAGTGGATCACTTAAACACTATAGTCGATATATAACAATGGTTATAAATGACCATAATTTTTAAAGGGGTGGACCGGTAAGCCAGCGGAAGGCCTCGGTCAGATGACCAAAAGCTCCAAAGGCGGGTCATCATCTGACTAAGACCCGCGTCAGGAAACATTTGTCCTGTTTCCTGACGAACCTTACCTAACCTAACCTAACTATAGTCGATGTGCAGTGCCAAACTGTCATGTATTGGATTTGTATTAATTTGGCTGGAGCGAAAGTGAGTGAGTGAGTGAGTGAGTGAGTGAGTGAGTGAGTGAGTGAGTGAGTGTGTGTGTACTCACCTAGTCGTGGTTGCAGGGGTCGATTCATAACTCCTGGCCCCCGTGTGCGTGTGTGCGCGCGTGTGTAAATAAAAAACTATGAGATACACTAATACATAATTATGTAGGTATTCCTTAACCTTATTTCTAAGGAATGAAACATGTGTTGATGTGTGTGACAGGTGCGTCCGACAAGTCAACATTGTTTTACCATGATAATATCCTCGCCACATCACATCTATTACACACGTGATATACTAATGCAAAAATGCAAACCTAACTCCAGACCTGCTGAAATGAAAATTGCATGATTCCATTACCTACTGAACCTAAAGTACGAGAGATAACGTTAGTGGAATGTTGTAGGTCGAACCCTGGGTTGAACCTAATAACCATAATGGAAATAAACCACACTTATTTTTAGTGACTGGATTATATCTAAAACTTTTGCTGATACCGATACAGACAGATACTCATATTTAGGCCGATACTAATACCATTAAAATGATCGTATAGCCATACACAAATAACCCACACATAGGAGAGAGGAGCTTACAACGACACGTCGTCGTAAGCTCCTCTCTCTTATGTGCGGGTTATTTGTGTATTGTTTCAGTCACAGTATTGTACTTTTTTATTCTTTAATCGTATACCCTCCTATACTGATACTTTGGCACACCCCTACTTGGGTCATTCACCAAAAACCTGCACTTAGGTTATCCTAGGTTAATACTCCAGGGTTACAAATCCAGGTCATGTTTTCTCGTTCATCGCCCTACTAACGTCTCCCAGCTCAAGCTGGCAGATTTCTTTACCTCACGTATTACTCAACTTGTGTTATGGAGTATGACAGGAAAATCAGCCTGGGTGATGACTGACTTGGTTAAACATAATTACCTTTCTCCAACCTTGTAAAATGTCATATAAATCACTGTAGCCACACAATGTGGATGTATCTAATTTTCGTTAATATAGAAAAAAAAGTTGTGAAAAAGACACTTATGTAAAGTTCAGGACATTTATTACACAGCCTGGATGACCTTTCACTTGATAGAGGTAATTGTCAAGGTTCATCTTGAAGACTTCTAAGTAAACGAAGCTAAAATAAAGATGTCTGGTAGTTGATCATACCGTTTTATATTTGTGGACAGAGTAGTGAACATCACTGTCCTCCAAACCAGCCTGTCTGTTGGCCGCCTCATCAGCCACACTGTGGTGGTCACCCGCAGGCCCATGTAGTTGCTATATCATAGCTCGGCTGATCCAGCACTTGTATAAGGAAACTGTCCAGCTTCTTTCTGATAACTTCAATCTTCGATTCGGCAATATGTCTGATATTTACTGAAAACACGCTGAAGAGTCTTGGACCACATACGTTGACACAGTGTTCTCAAACTGTATTCATGGCATCCCTGCTCTTCACTGGGTTTATTCTACAGTTGCTTCTATATCCTTCGATCTAGTAAGTTGTTATAGGTGCAGTTGGGGACCAGGTCTTCAAGTATTTTCCGTGTATATATTATCAGGAATCTCTCTCTCTCTCTCTCTCTTCCTTTCCGGAGAGAACAGTAAAAGTGCCCTGAATTCTTCCCTATTCTCATGTAGGAATTCCTGTATATTCTTCCATCTTTTTTTCCCAGAGCCGGTTTTTTCATTTTTAGCTAAAAAACAGAGTTGCTATGTTATTATAGCAACTGTGGATATTATAGCAGCACTCGAGGAATAAGAGCATGAGACTTGATGAGAGGAAAGAGAGGACAGCTCCACTTCGTCAGATGAAGAGCCCTTCACCAGCATCAAGGCACACCACCTTCAACCCTCTTCTTGAAGAGCGAGTTGTAGTAACCAAGAGTCAAGTGTTCACAATGGTCAAGCAGTACCTTTACCTTTGATGAGTTTCGAGAGTTTCCCTACTCTCGCAACCCGGTCCTGGGCCAGGCTTGTCTGGTGCTTGTCTGGTCAACCAGACTGTTGTTATTGCTGGCAGTAATAACATAACTCACATCCCCATTACATGTGCCGAGTGTCAATTTTGTCATTACTATTACAAAAGTACATCTCACACACACAGTGTCTAACGCCACGTCTATCATCCAAATTACAGTCTACCAGATCCCAAAATAATACAGTCACCCTTCCAGAACCCTTAATTTTTTTTTTTTTTTATAAATTGTTAAATTATTGACCGAGATGACCTTAAGAATATAACTGAGGCACAGATGATGAAAGTAAATACACAATATTCATGGAAGCTTACGTCTTGCTTACTTATATGTGAGAGACAGGAGGCTTGAACCTCCGACCTCCAACAAGGGTACTGAGACTGTCTCCACCCGTCTGTGACAATTAGTGTGACTATCTTTCAAACAGGTGTGAATATCTTATAAACAAGTGTCAATATCTTACAGACAAGTGTCAATATCTTAAAATTCCCATCACACCAACAAATTACTACATTCATGTCGAAGCGCTAAACCATTTGGAGTCAAACCATACCACGGGTGGGGTTAGAACCCGCGATCAGTCTCAAAACTCCAGACCGTCACGTTAGCCACTGGGCCAGCTAGCCACAATAAGATTCATCCAACTTATGGCTAGCTGGCCCAGTGGCTAATGCGACGGTCTGGAGTTTTGAGACTGATCGCGGGTTCTAACCCCGCCCGTGGAGTGGTTTATTTGCAATCGTGTCATTACGATTTCATGAGTCATTTCGGGTCATAAAGCGTTTACGAATAATAATAATAATTTTTCAGCATGATACAATGATTGTACAGAGATGGGTAACAGTTATGCATGCAGAAAGCTCATAGTTGTGCAGAGCATTGAGTGTCCGTGGTTCAATCCCTGGTACGGGTGGAAATATTAGGACGTGTTTCCTTAAGACACCTGCTGTCCCTGTTCACCTAGCAGTAAGTAGGTACCTGGGTGTTAGTCGATTGGTGTGGGTCGCATCTTAGGGATAAAATTAACCTAATTTGCCCGAAATGCTCTGCATAACCAGGGGCTTTCTATATAGTAGGTCACTGATGTCAGCTATGGTCTGTATACGTTGTACATGTACTTGTAGAAATAAAGATGATTATTATTATTCCCTAGTGATGACCAAATAAGGCCACATACATCAACACATTTATTGCCCCGCTTCCAACTTTCCTTCATATAGTCACTAAATTTATTTTTTAATGCATCATGTACATTCAAAGAACTGAGGACAAAATTACCAGCTAAAAACTTAACTCATGAAATAACTCAAGCGTGCACACCTAGCTTGTAATCCACTGACCCTCCTCTCATTACCTGTATTATAACTTATGTGTCTCAGTCACTTTATGGAGGCGTGGACCAAGACCTAAGACTTGACCCCAGCAACTACATAGAGGTGAGTACACGCACACGCTATTATATATATATATATATATATATATATATATATATATATATATATATATATATATATATATATATATATATATATACACACACACACACACACACACTAGCCGTATGCGTTTTATATACGGATAACCGACAATCAATAGAAAAATATTTTTAACCTGCTTAAGACCCTCATCAAACACTGATAAAGGAGTTTGAAGGAAGCTCATATGTATACGACCAAGTCAAGTGCATCCTTGAAACACACATGAAGAAGACTGTATACGACCAAGTCAGGTGTACCCTTGAAAGATACGTGAAGAAGACTGTATACGACCAAGTCAGGTACACCCTTGAAAGATACGTGAAGTACACCCTTGAAAGATACGTGTAGAAGACTGTATACGACCAAGTCAGGTACACCCTTGAAAGATACGTGAAGAAGACTGTATACGACCAAGTCAGGTACACCCTTGAAAGATACGTGTATAAGACTGTATACGACCAAGTCAGGTGTACCCTTGAAACACACATGAAGAAGACTGTATACGACCAAGTCAGGTGTACCCTTGAAAGATACGTGTATAAGACTGTATACGACCAAGTCAAGTGCATCCTTAAAACACACATGAAGAAGACTGTATACGACCAAGTCAGGTGTACCCTTGAAAGATACGTGTAGTAGACTGTATACGACCAAGTCAGGTGTACCCTTGAAAGATACGTGTAGAAGACTGTATACGACCAAGTCAAGTGCATCCTTAAAACACACATGAAGAAGACTGTATACGACCAAGTTAGGTGTACCCTTGAAAGATACGTGTAGTAGACTGTATACGACCAAGTTAGGTGTACCCTTGAAAGATACGTGTAGTAGACTGTATACGACCAAGTTAGGTGTACCCTTGAAAGATACGTGTAGTAGACTGTATACGACCAAGTCAGGTACACCCTTGAAAGATACGTGTAGAAGACTGTATACGACCAAGTTAGGTACACCCTTGAAAGATACGTGTAGTAGACTGTATACGACCAAGTTAGGTACACCCTTGAAAGATACGTGTAGTAGACTGTATACGACCAAGTTAGGTACACCCTTGAAAGATACGTGTAGAAGACTGTATACGACCAAGTTAGGTACACCCTTGAAAGATACGTGTAGTAGACTGTATACGACCAAGTTAGGTACACCCTTGAAAGATACGTGTAGAAGACTGTATACGACCAAGTTAGGTACACCCTTGAAAGATACGTGTAGAAGACTGTATACGACCAAGTCAGGTACACCCTTGAAAGATACGTGTAGAAGACTGTATACGACCAAGTCAGGTACACCCTTGAAAGATACGTGTAGAAGACGTAGTGGCCTACGCCAAAAATAACAACAACAAAAAAAGGCACAACACCATGACTGGAACGATACAAAAAAGCTCCCGCTAAAATCAAACCCTCCCATAATATGTGTCCAACCTATTTTTAAAGCTAACCAAGGAATTCCTTATCAACATGGCCAAGGAGTATTTCATTATTTAGCCAAATTATTACAGTTTGAATAAGAAAAATGTATAAGGGGCAGTTGGTAGTGTAGCATAATATTTACGGAGACCGTGCACTCTCTACATAAAGTGAACAAAATTTTTGTTGCATTTATGTATTTAGAAAAGGCATATGATAAGAGTAGAACGAAAATAATGTGGTAGTTGTAGTAAATATATGTAGGCGAGAGGGATTATATTCCAATAAAAGTAGGCTTCAGACAGCGAATCAGATACGACGTGAGAGTTGTCAGTTGCAAATAACCCGTTCTTTCGGGAGTTTCCGGAGAGAGGTTGCAAAGGCTGGTGAGGGAATTTAGGAGGATATGTGAAATAAGGAAATTAAAAGTGAACATGGTAAAGAGCAAGGCAATGAGAGTAACAAAAAACGTAGGCAATGCAAAGATGTAGGGAGTATACATGTTCAGATACTATTTGGGAGCGGGCCTGTCGGGGGACGAGTCTATGAGAGAAGAGGTGAGGAGAAAAATATGGGTGGTGTGCTGAGGCATCTGTAAAGTCTCGGGAACCTTTGTGGAGGAAAAATGAAGAATGTATCAAAGTATAGTAGCGCCAACAATGTTATACGGGTGTGGCACATGGGTTTTAAACGGTGCAATAAGGAGATTGAGGGGAGTGGAGATTTGTTTGGTGGCGATGTGTGGCGTGAATATTATGCAGAGAATTCGGAGGGTGGAAATTAGGTGTAGGGGTTTGCAAAAGTATAATTCAGAGGGCTGAGGACAGGTTGTTGAGGTGGTCTGAGCACTTGGAGAGGATGGAGCAAAACAGGATGACTAGGAGGGAATATAAATCGGGGATGGAGTGGTAGATGGTCGTCCCAAGATGGGTTGGAGGGAGGAGGTAAAGGTTTTATATGCTGAGGGCTTGGACATCCAGTGTTCTTGTGTGAGGTCGTTAGATCAAACTGAGTGGAAACGTGATTTTTGTGACTAGACGTACTGTTGAAGGGCGAGGAAGGTAACATTTATGAAGAAATTCAGGGAAACCGGATGTTTCCTAACCCCTGGTGTCCCTATCGCCTAGCATAAAACAGACACCGACGAATTAGTCGAATGTTTGAGTCGCATTCAGGGAGAGGATCATAAAAACTTCAACCTAAAGAAACCATACTGCTTGGCTTCCTCGAGTTTTACTGGCTTATTATCCCTCCTGGGTTACTAACTCGAGTATAGTCATAATTTTCTTTATCTTTAATGCTCATGAGACAGAAAGAGATCAACATGCAAAACATTTATAAGGGTTCAGTTTCACACAATGCGTGTAACATGACTGCATTACCTCCATGGATATCCAGTTCGTCATTTACCAGCCTACTACTGTACTTGAACGTTAATTACCTCATTACCTTTAAATACACATACACAACGAGCACTAATTTAAGCATGTAAATATTTACCTTTTCTGTATGGTGTTAGGCGTGTGGTGTGGGTTAGCTTGGTGGTCAGCTGTGTGATGGTGGCCATTCATCGATGACGCCATCACAACTACAGTATAAGGCCTGAGGGGCACCCAGTGGCAATCACGTTCAAAGAACCCTTCAAGTGCACACTAACACACTAGACCTGGTTCATTCCGTGTACGTTGTGCACACTGTGGTACGGAAGACTAGCAATACTCATTCCTCCGTTCCCGAGTGTGTTGTGAAAGTGAAAGCTAAGCACATTATTAGACACAAGACAAGCACTGCAGCTTTACATTACACCTCCACTCTTACTGTTAGCTACACCGGCTTCTTCACGTTTATAAATGGCTGAAAAGAGCCTCAAAAGTTCTAAGGTAGTAACTACTCTCCTGGTTTGATTCGTAATCAGTTTCTATCCCTGCGACGTTACTCGCTGATTTTCTGAATACAAAGATGAATGTAAATCACACGAGTATGTATACATCGCTAGGAGCCAGGAGAGGTGTGAGAGGGGACTAGCTGGCACACTCGCATCAACAACCTGTTCAAGCAGCAGCCACGCGCATACTGAACCCCAGCCCCAGGCAACACACTCCCCACCTCACCCCAGCTGCACTACAGTAAGTTTATTCAGGTATACACAAATACAGTTACATAGAATTATCATACATAGCAGCATATGTGTAGAGAACCTAGGATAACCCAAAAAAGTCAGACAGAGTGACTTATCCTAGGTTCTCTACACATATGCTGCTATGTATGATAATTCTATGTAACTGTATTTGTGTATACCTGAATAAACTTACCACACTTACTTACTACCACACTCCCCTCATCTCCACTATCATACTCCCCTCATATCCATGTCCACTACCAACACACACAGCTGTGACTCGACTCATGCAACCACATATAGGTGAGTACAAGAGGTGAACAGGGTCAGAATGTTTCAGAGATGGGGCACAGAGCAAGAAGGCACAACTGGAAATAAAAACTCAGATGAGTCACATGTAGATTTGGAATTATTCAGTCGTCGAGTTATCAGGAAGTGAAACAATCTGGAGTGTAGTAGTCGAGTCGGGATCCATACACAACTAAATTTAAGACGATGTATGATTAAGCTCTTCAAGCCGGGAGAGTGGACCTTGCAGCGGCCAGCGAAGAGGCGGGGCCAAGAGCTGTGACTCGCCCCTTGAAACCACATATAGGTAAGTACACATGCAAGAGTATATATCACTAATTAATGCAACCCTCGGCTTTCTACTTTGATACACCTGTGATCAATTTTGAAGGCTGTTGTGCTCTACTATCCCATCCTTTGGTTAAGTTTCTTTGCTGAATACTTGTTCGGTCAGGCTGCTGTTAGCGGCCTGCAGGCCCACAGTCATCACAGCCTGACTGATCAGGCACTTGGCAGAGGTAGCGATCCAGTGTCCTCATGAAGACATTTATATTAGTTCCGGCATTATTTTTGACATCTGCTGGTAGCAGGACGAGTCTTGGGTCATGGTGTGATGATGCTCCAGACCAGTGATTCCCAAGCATTTTTCTCTGGACCGCACTTTCTGAATAAAATTTTGCTCGCACCACACCGATTTTTTTTATTGACAATACATTAAAAAGCTCCTAGCTCGTGCCTGATTCATAACACAGAACACAGTTACTTTGCATGATCAAGGGACATCCAGAAAGAATAAAACAAAGCAGCTACATAAAAAACGTGATTCATTCCCAAAATATATAGACGGGTGGCAATATAAACACAAATGCAGTATAATGTGATCCTTTATTGACTACGTTTCGCCCACACAGTGGGCTTTTTCAAGTCACAAACAGAACTACCTGGGGTGGAAGGAACGCGAGTATTTATAGTCCGGCTGAGGTCAGGTGAAGAATGCTGCATCTGATGATGTACCGAGTGGGGTTATAGAGTCTAAAAGCTACCCAAGTTTTTAGACTCTATAACCCCACTCGGTACATCATCAGATGCAGCATTCTTCACCTGACCTCAGCCGGACTATAAATACTCGCGTTCCTTCCACCCCATGTAGTTCTGTTTGTGACTTGAAAAAGCCCACTGTGTGGGCGAAACGTAGTCAATAAAGGATCACATTATACTGCATTTGTGTTTATATTGCCATTGTGTCGGTATTTTATACCATTTATTTCCATATAGACGGGTTTTATGCATGAATGTTTGCATGTTTCTTTGACTATTCTTGAATTTTCCCGCCATACTTGTCATCCTCTCTGGCCGCACCAGTGTGGCGCGTCGCACCCCTGGCAACACTGCTCTACACTTTCCCGCCCACTTGAATTGGAACAGAGGGTGAGGGGATTAATAATTTTCTTGCACCTTCATTATGGAGGACAATCAAGCTAAACAGAAGAGGCAGAGTCTTGGTCGTGAGTGGACCAACATACCAATAGAGAATTATAAGTGAAATCCAGATTGTTGTGCACTAGATCATTGTAATAACCCTCATGTATCATTATAGTGTTCCCTTTCCAGAAGCCTTGCGTAAGGAATTATCTACCAGTAATTGTATATCCCCAAAACTTTCATAATCAATGTAATAAATAACTGCCTTATACATTTATGTGTCATATTGCCAGTATATAGTTTTCTTGTTATATAGTATTGAATGAAGAATCAGTGGTGTGAAGTGAGTGCTCATATACATTCCCTGCTATGACAGCGGATACCACCACGGTGTTCTCTTATTGGCATCAGTCCAATTTTACTTCGGCAGGATGATCGTTACATTATGTCTATGATCTACCAAACATCTTCATGGTTTCTGTCTACTGGTACTTCTCCTCTCAACACGTTTCTCTCTCCGGTCTTACCTCTCCTGATTCAGTTTGAGCGACCTTCTAGGAACTGTGATAGTAAAGAACTCTTTTTCCGTTGGTGGTGGTGGTGGTGGTGGTGGTGGTGGTGGTGGTGGTGGTGGTGGTGGTGGTGGTGGTGGTGGTGGTGGTGGTGGTGGTGGTGGTGGTGGTGGCGGTGGTGGTGGTGGTGGTGGTGGTGGCGGCGGCGGCGGTGGTGGTGGTGGTAGTAGTAGCAGTAGTAGTAGTATAGTAGTAGCAGTAGTAGCAGTAGCAGTAGTAGTAGTAGTAGTAGTAGTAGTAGTAGTAGTAGTAGTAGTAGTAGTAGTAGTAGTAGCAGTAGTAGCAGTAGTAGTAGTAGTAATAATGATGTCCACTAGCTCCCTCTTCTAACCAGATTGCTACCTCTCCTGTATAAAACTTCTGGAGCCGCCCCTGCTTGGATCACGCCTGATTACCTCTCATTCCCAAAGAAATATATGATCCCTACGGTTTTACCGCTTCTCCATAATTATAATTATCCAATCTGGCGACCTTTTAGTATGCACGTCAATGATAGCGGTCTACGGTTCAGTGCCTCTTTGTTCGTCAGCTTATATATAAAAGAACAGGATAGAGATTTTCCACACGTCTCGCACTTCCTCCACCTCCAGCAACTGTTTCCACATTGTTGCTATACCGCTAAGGTGATCCTGCTCTTTTCTCAATACCCATATAGATACGCAGCTCGTCCTGCAACTTCAACACTGTCGTCCCTCTTATTTCAAAATTAGCCAGTACAGCATAAGAGTTTCTCGGCACACTTAAGAATATTCTGTAATCACCCCAAGGTGATTTATTCGATGTTCTTAACAGTACTGTGTCCTCTGGTACTTCTGTCTTCCGGTGTTGCAAGTTTTGGTAAGTCATTCTTCTTAGCTCCGGGACTAGAATTGTAGCGAATCTCGGAACTTCCTCTAGTCCTGGCCACGTTTCCTCAGGTAAGGGTTCCATGCTTGAAATATAAACACATATGCAGTATAATGTGATCCTTTATTGACAAAGTTTCACCCACACAGTGGGCTTTTTCAAGTCACACACAGATCTACCTGGGGTGGAAGGTACGGGAGTATTTATAGTCTTGTTCAGAATGTTGAGGTCAGGTGGAGAATGCTGCATCTGATGATCTACCGGGTGGAGTTATAGAGTCAATACATCATTCCAAGTATCTACCTCCACAACCACGACCATCAAGGACATCACCAGTAGTAGACAGGACAAGCCTCCATCCTCTGCAGGGGTATACATAATCCCTTGTAATAACTGCAACAAATTATATGTGGGCGAAACATCAAGAGACCTCCAAACACGTATTTCAGAACACCAATATGCAAGCAGGACTGACGATACAAGGAATGCCTGTGTACAACATCGCAATTCACACAACCGTTTAATTAACTACAGAAACTCAAGACTTATCGCCACAGAAAACAACACTCAATGAAGATTGAGACACTTATGCAGCATATGGGAATCTTTATTCAGGAAACGTTTCGCCACACAGTGGCTTCATCAGTCCAATACAAAGAGTGATGGACTGAACACATCGATTCCAGGTTGAGGGACTGATTACCTCAAACTTCTCCTCTCCTTACCGATTTCAACTTTGTATTGGACTGATGAAGCCACTGTGTGGCGAAACGTTTCTTCAATAAAGATTCCCATGTGTTGCAAAAGTGTCTCAATTCTTCAACTTGTCGGTTTTTCAAAACCATTCATCACAAAGAGGAAGGCGTAAGGAGAGGAAGAGTATGAGGTAATCAGTCCCTCAGCCTGGAGTCGATGTGTTCAGTCCATCAATCTTGTAGAATGACATTCTACAAGATTACCTCATACTCTTCCTCTCCTTACGCCTTCTTCTTTGTATTGGACTGATGAAGCCACTGTGTGGCGAAACGTTTCCTGAATAAAGATTCCCATATGCTGAGGAAATGGTATGGTGATACCAACAAGATGTGGAAAAAAGACACTTATGTACAGTTCAGGACATTTATTAAAGGAAACGTTTCGCCACGAGTGGCTTCTTCAGTCCTAATACAGAGAAAACTAAGAAAATATTTATATATATAGTGGCAGGAGTCAGGTGAGGTGACGCGTGGGTAGAGGTGGTAGTAGTAGTAGTAATGGAACTAAGGAGGTGAGGCAAGAGAGGGACCTGCTGGCATCAAGTAACACCAGTTCCCAGGATGGGTAATATCCTCTTGCTTAGTAATTTTGAAATACTGTAACTACCGGATTTTTGCTTTATAGTGTTACTGACAGAAATTAGTGCAGCTTCAATGCATTTTCTCCGTCTTAAGTCGTCTTCTTTAATAACTAGTTTAGCTTCATTGAATTTCATGAGGTGTCCAACATCGTCACCGCAAAAACGCATGTGTTCAACATAGAGACGATGTTGGACACCTCATAACATAGCTGAACCACTCGCCAAGAAACTTCTTCATCGCTATCCCACATAAGAACATAGAACACTGCAGAAGGTCTACTCACAACTTGTCCAATATCCCCGCCAAGCTACCCAAGACTCTATAACTCCACCCGGTAGATCATCAGATGCAGCATTCTCCACCTGACCTCAACATTCTGAACAAGACTATAAATACTCCCGTACCTTCCACCCCAGGTAGATCTGTGTGTGACTTGAAAAAGCCCACTGTGTGGGTGAAACGTTGTCAATAAAGGATCACATTATACTGCATATGTGTTTATATTTCCACTGTGTCGGTATTTGATACCATTTATTTCCACCGGTTCCATGCTTGCTCACCAACTAGTGCGAGCTTGCTCTCTCTCTCTCTCTCTCTCTCTCTCTCTCTCTCTCTCTCTCTATGTAGTGCATATGTGTTTATAGTGTATACGTGTGTGTATATATGCGCAATGCCTGTACCTGTGGGAGAGCGAGGGCCGTGGATCAATACAGTGACCTTGAGCTTCTGATGTTGAAAAAGCTGCCACCTTCAAAGGGACCACCTGGAAGCATCTTACCACAATATGTACTATACAACACGTTACTTCTAACAACCTCATTACTTCAATAAATAATTGGTTCTCGATAAGATTGTATTAATGTACAGAGCATTATCATTACCACGGGGAAACACTAAACTCACTGGTATCATACAACTGAGAAAACAGGTTCGATATAAGGAAGGGAGGTTATCTCCAACTCCCTGGATCAATAACCTGAACCAGCATCTACGCACCTTTCCCCCCTGGATGGCAATAATGTGCCAGTAACTGTACAGGTGCATTCTTCACTGCTAGTATTTTTTTTTTCCGCTGGAACGAACAAATTAGACGACAACAACATTCGAACAACAAATTCGACGACAATTTCATGTCGAAAGAGTAATTTTCGACCCTTTATGTACAACACTTGCTCCACCCCCCAACCCCTCTCCCTTCTGCCATTTTTCTTCCAACTGTCTGTTCACCTAGTTGTGGTTACAGGGGTCGAGTCTGTGTCTGTGCGTTTGCATGTACTACTCGCCTAATTGTGGTTGCAGGGATCGAGACTCAGCTCCTGGCCCCGCCTCGTCACTGATCGCTACTAGGTCCTCTCTCTCTCTCTCTCTCTCTCTCTCTGCTTCCAGAGCTTTGTCATACCTCGTCTTAAAGCTATGTATGGTTCCTGCCTCCACTACATCACTTGTTAAGCTATTCCACTTCCTGACGACTCTATGACTGTGTGTGTGTGTGTGTGTGTGTGTGTGTGTGTGTGTGTGTGTGTGTGTGTGTGTGTTTCATAGTGGATGTTGCGCGGTTATTGCAACAATGAATTTAAACAGTATATAAATATGTATTCTTAAGCTGATAGTGAACCTTTAAAATGTCGAGAGACCATCGCAACAACGAATTTGCATTGTTTTTCCTGTGTATGTAGTCCAAATTTCCGCTTACCCCCCCTCCCCCCTCCTTTTCTTTTCGCTTCTATTAGTATGCTTTTTGTTACCCAGCTCTCTGGAGATATTTACATACTCACACACACATTTTTATATATGTTAACCTTCCTATGGTGTATAAATATACCTAGTTGAATGAATCTTATTGTAACTAGCTGGCCCAGTAGCTCATGCGCTTGCCTGGAGTTTTACGGCCCATTTGCCGCGAGTTCAACCCCAACCCGTACCGTGGTTTGTTTGCAATAGTGTCATTACGATTTCGTGAGTGACGTCTCCCAGCTCGGACTGACACACTTCAACATTATGTATGGGCCCCTATTCTATGCGATGGAATATGACAGAGAAAACAATGCTAGCTTTTAATTTCACACTGTAATTACCATATAGAACAGGGTCACAACACTGCTAATGCATCTAATTTTGCTAAATAAACAATATCAACCCTGCTCCATCTCCACTATCTTACAATGAGAATCACCTCACTCCTTCCTACCATCATCACCCTTTGTTCTCACAATACTGAACTTCATACAGAATAGGGTACACGTACACGAAGGATGTACCTAATTTTGTTAAATACAATAAAATCACCCTAAACCCAAGTTTCTTAACACTTGCTGTCTCTGATATCTAAGGGCAAATAAAACCTTGCAGTTAGTCGACTTTCTTAACCTCCCCCCCCCCATCCCATCTCTGCCCCTCTTCAACCTTTCACAGATCACCATAAACGAAACCCACCTCCTGTCCTCTTCTGCATCACCCTTCTCCACAAGCCTGCGCAACACCACTATAAACTCGTCAGTGGCCAATATTGCTGTCGGGAGGGATGTGAGACTTCCAGGATACACGTTGTTACACCAACGCAACCACCAATGCCTCACACCATATACACTCACCATACAGTACTATAATGAACCATCAACACTCACCATACTGCACGTTGCTGACGTTCACTCACAAACTCACCTCACAGCCAAACTTAACACCATCACTCACACTAACGCAATACTCACCACAACAGTAAACAAAAATCATTCGTGTCATCTTCACTAATGATCGTTGTATATTTGTGAAGCAGTCAAAGGTCCTAGTGTTGCTAATTAACCATCCAGGTGGTTCAACAACCTGTGAACATCACACGAACCATTACTAACCACTGGGGCACTTCATTTGTGACAATTAATCTCCGCTGACTTTCGGCAAGTTTTCCGTAAGGTTTTTAGTCATGTGACTGAGGCCGTCTGCTGGCATGCCAGTCCACCCCGTAAAAAAATAAAATCACATCGTAAGGTGTGACGTTTATGGTTCTTCACACTTAAAATACCAGGTCCCGTGGCCTGGTGGCTAAAGTTCTCGCTTCCGGGGTCGATTCCCGGCGAGGGTAGAAACATTGGGTGTGTTTCCTTACACCGGTTGTTAGTCTATATTCCCCATCAGTAAAATGGGTACCTGGGTGTTAGTGGGCTGGTGTGGCTCGCATCCTGGGACAAAACTGACCTAATCTGCCCGAATTGCTCTGCATAACACGGGGCTTTCTATATAGTAGTATGTCACTGATGTCAGGTAGACCTGTATAACATGTACTTGTAGAAATAAGATTATTATTACTGTTATTATTATTATTAAGGGAAATTACTAATAGACCCCTAGTTGCCTTCAAAAGGGGAGCTAGACAGACACCTAAAGTCAGTAACCGATCAGCCGGGCTGTGGTTTGTACGTTGAACTACGTGCGGCCAGCAATAACAACCTTTTTGATCAGGCCCTGACCACCGGGAGGCCTGGTCAAGGACTGAGCCGCGGGGCGTTGACCCTCGGAACGCCCTACAAGTAGGTTGTTCTGGCACTGGAAGTGAGCCTTGACCGTGTAGATCATTCAGCACTCTTGATAAAGAGAAATGAAAACAACGCTTACAAGAAAAACGAAGATAAAGATAAAAACAATAAAACACAACTAGCATGAACGAGACACGTAACACAAATACTATCACACCAAGTTAAAACAACCACCATTTAAAAATTCCATTCAACTGTTTATATCAAAAAGGCTTCCCTCAAAGTTCTCCGAGATCTCTACAGGAACCCTAGTAATTACAAAAATAAGCATGAAAGTGAAAACGCCTAAGTCATAAACAGAAGATATTCCAGTCAGATGCACGTCGCATGCTCCACAGAGGGATAGCGAAGCCGGAGCGGAGTACCTTCCAACAGGTGGCAATGGGTGAAGTGTGTCCGCCCGATTCTCAACCATCAGATTCATTTTAGGGACAATGTTATTGTCAAGATATTTCGTCCACAGGAACTGATTCTGAAACAGCTGCTACCATAAACCCCAGGAGTAAAATATAACGAATGGCGGAAAACCTCTGCTAAATAATCCAAATAATGAACTGGGAGCGGGGGAATGGTTGGTTTTTAGTCAGGCAAAGCACGCATTACTCAGCGTAGGAGAGAAGAACCACACAGCAGCACCCTTCCCCTCTTTTCACCTGAGGTCCACCCCAAATCCTACAAGGGGTTACAATAGACGCTAGATATAGAACTATCACCCCCCTTCCCCCGCACTACGCACAGCAGTGATAAAAGTGAGCGCATATGGATAAGCCGGTGTCCTCTTCCTCATGCGCACTTCCTACTAACACGTTTGTATACACAGACCTGGATGACAGCAGGAACCACACCCACTACCACTACCTTCCCACATTAAAATAAACACCTACCTTACTACACTGCGGGTATGTGCCTAATTTTAACTAAAAAAAAATTACCCCCTTTCCCTTCACAGTCTCCATTCTGCCAGCATGACTTTCCCACCACGCATACTACCCTCTCATCTCCCTCTTCTACATTTCGTAAATACACCCCGTTCACCAAACATTCATATCAACTCAACACCCGAAGACAGCCTAGATCTACTGCAACTGCATAAATCGACAGTTCATTTGTAACAACAGAACCAGACACATGCTCCTGTATATAACATTCCTGTGGCTTTGAGTCAGCCCTCCATCCTTCCTCCTATTCCCCTCCACCCTCTCATAATAAGCACTAACTCAACCGCCTGAAGTTACCCAATACAGCAAAAATCTAGTGAGTTTATTTAGTTACAGATGTAAAAAGTGCAATTATCATACGTGTAAATCACCTAGGATAACCCAAAATAAGTCAGACAAAATGACTTATTTTCATCGGGGTCCAGTGGATTATTATTATTATTATTATTATATTTAGGGGAGAGCACCAAACTTGTAGGTTTATACAAAGTCTGGAAATGGGAGGCAATCAGGTTTATTCCAAGAAAACTAAGAATAAGTTCAATTATTTGTATCAAGAGCCTCTCAACGACATCAAGAAACCACTATATCCAAAAGGAATATTTAAAGCACTATATAACCTTAAAATAAGAAGACAAGATATCTGCCTGAGTGTTATTAGGTATCCCCGGGAAGTACCTTAAAGTAGATGCCTGATTTGTTTCCATCCTAGGTTCCGATTTTATTTCGTATATAACTTGAAAACGCCTCGTCCGATCTTCAATTTTCAATACTGGTTTACTTGAAAAGGGACAAGATTTATGCAGCTATTTTCATGTGTTGGTGCCCTGTGATTAATTTTATATGACCCATTCCAAAATTCTTGGAAAGGGTCATATAACTTTAAAAAGCTTCTCCTGCTTGGCTTCACACACTAAACATTTGAGTATTTTACTTAGACGAAAGCAGTATTAATGAAGCGTGTCTACACATCTGGTGCACATTTGCCAATTTGTGTAAAATGCTGTAGCTTTCCCGTAAATTACAAACATACCTGAGTGTATATATTTTGAACGTTTTCAATCTTTTTATTCAGTCTTCGAATTATTGTGTAGATGCAAATATAACAATTTACTAACATGAACCCAAGATAGATTGTAACAAATGACAGTCAATGAATAAATAGAAAACGGGACAGGGAATCGAACCAAAGTCTTGTGTGTGGCAGGCTCTATGCTGTACCATTCAGTCATAATGATTATGATAGATTTACAACTGTCGCCTCTATAAAATGTTGCATCAGCTTCCATCGTCTGTGACGCTCTGTCGTCTCTCACGCCACCACAGCTATCGTCATATATCTAATTTTCATATTCCTCAAAGCCAAATAAGTACTGTATTCTATAACCTCCCCCCCCCCAAAAAAAAAAAAGTCTTCACCGAGTAAAGACACAAAAAAAATGGGCGAGGAATCTAAACAAGTTCCTGAGTGTGGGAAGCTGGTCCTACTGTTTGAAAGATAAGAGAATTAGATGTAATAATTGAGAAAGCTGCGGTGGTGTGGGAAGATGACAGTAGCATTACAAACGGTGGCGGTTGATGCAACACGTCAGATTTTGTTATAATATTCGTCAGGAGACAGGACAAGTGTCTCCTGACGTGTTACATAAAGGTGTCATGTGTCAGGCAACCGACAAGTATGGACGACGGCCCAGACATTCCAATTCACCAGTAATATGGAAGGCAAAATAATCTCATATAGCACACTCAGCTCACACACTGAGGTCCGGGGTTCTAATCCTGTCCTTTTTCACCCATCAGTAAAATGGGTACCTGGGTGTTAGTCGACTTGTGTGGGTCGCATCCTGGGACAAAATTTACCTAATTTGTCAGAAATGCTCTGCATAATAAGAGATTTTCTAGTGTCACTGATGCCAGCTAGACCTGTATACCTTGTACACATACTGTAGAAATAAAGATGTTAATAGTACATCTATGTATCGTATTTTTTTATAGTCAATAGTTTTAAAAAATTGTATAGTTAGTCTTCGAGATATTTATTTCGTTTTCTATAAAAGCCGAAAAAAGAAAACATAGTTTTTAAGATAGACTACTTAAAGCTATATTCAAAATATTACTGAATAAAAAGATGTACAGATTTAACCCAGTATATGTCAACTGAAGGACTACAGCTGGAAATTATTATTATTATTATTATTATTATAAAGTGCCCCGTAGCTCGATTGCTAACACACTCAACTTACACACATTGGTCCGGGGGTTGATCCCCTGTGCTGATGATAACTTCTCGGTAAAATATATACCTGGGTGTTAGTCGACTGGTGTGGGTTGCATCCTGGAGACAAAATTGACATAATTTGCCCGAAATGTTCTGCATAACATGGGGGCTTTCTATATAATAGTATGTAACTGATGTCAGCTAGGCCTGTATACCTTGTACATGTACTTGTGGAAATAAAGCTTATTATTATTATGGAGAACACTAAATCCATAGGGGTTATACAATGCCTGGAAATGAGAAGCAATGAGGTTAGATCCAAGAGAAGAGGTAAATAGAGGAAGAGATAAAGATCAGGACAAGTCACCAGTGTTCTCAAGTATGGAGCATCTGACAATGTAATAAGAAAGGAAGACATCTGTAGAGACAAGCCAAGACTAAGATTCATATTCGGAAAGTTGTGTATAAGGGATGCTTCAACAAGACGGCATTTGTGAAGACTCTCTTGCTAGTCAAGAGGCAAGATGATAACAGACAGAACGTCTGAAGGAAATGCTGGGACATTGAGGGATACCATGTTTATTAGTTTTAGGAAGGTCATAGAAATAAGGCAGAGAGATAATACACAAATGAGGAACAAGATCAAAGTCAGAAGTATACTGAGTCTGAAGTTTATGATTAAAAGTCCTTTTGACGTGATCAAGAGGGCTGGAAATGAGAGGAGTGTAAATGCATGAGCCAGAGAGCAAGGGTTCAGCTTTTCCGAGATAATCTTCAAAATCAAGGTAACCACCGAACTGCTTTGGAAGGAAGGATAACAATGGCAGCATTAGATTTAAGAGATGAAAGGGCAAGTTGAAAATGACGAAGGTGGAAATTTTTAGACAACAGGCTATCGTGGGCAGGAAGGAAAGCACCAAAAAAAAAAAAAAAAAAAAAAACAGATCAGCCAAATTTTAAGAATGAGCCTGGTGAGAGGAATCCAAGGAATTGAGGTCAATGCCAGCACAAGGGAAATAAATAGCGACAAGCAAGTGTGAAGATGACACTAAAATAGGCCATCAAATAATTTCTGATGAGGACACTACAAAGCTACAGGATGACCTTTTTGATTATAATAATATAATGATACAGGATGACCTTAGACTGGTTGATACTGTAGTTGGAGAAGTCTACCTGGAGGTTATTCTGGGGATCAACGCCCCTGCAGCCCGGTCCATGACCAGGCCTCCCGGTGGATCAGGGCCTGATCAACCAGGCAGTTACTGCAGGCCGCACGTAGTCCAACGTACGAACCACAGCCCAGCTCATCCGGCACTGACTTTAGGTATCTGTCCAGCTCCCTCTTGAAGGCATCTAGGGGCCTATTGGTAATTCCCCTTATGCTTGGTGGGGGGCTGTTGAACAGTCTTGGGCCCTCGACACTTACAGTGTTTTCTCTTAGTGTACCAATGGCGCCCCTACTTTTAAATGGGGGTATTTTGCATCGCCTGCTCAGTCTTTTACTTTCGTAGGGAGTGATTTCTGTGCGCAGATTCGGGACCATTCCTTCTATGATTTTCCAAATGTAGATTATGATATATCTCTCTCTCCTGCGTTCCAACGAGTACAAGTCAAGTGCTTCCAAGCATTCCCAGTGGTTCAGGTGCTTGATACAACTTATACGTGCAGTAAAGGTTCTCTGTACACTCTCTAGATCAGCAATTTCACCTGCTTTGAACGGAGAAGTTAATGTACAGCAGTATTCCAGCCTAGAGAGAACAAGTGATTTGAAAAGGATCATCATTGGCTTGGCATCTCTCATTTTGAACATTCTCATCCATCCTATCATTTTCTTTGCACTTGTGATCGTGGAACTGTTGTGATCCTTGAAAGCGAGATCTGCAGATATTACTACTCCAAGGTCCCTTACATTATTTTTCTGCTCTATTGTATGGCCAGAGTTTGTAGTATACTCTGTTCTAGTTATTATCTCCTCCAGTTTTCCATAACGGAGTAGTTGGAATTTGTCATCATTGAACATCATATTGTTTTCCGTTACCCATTGGAAAACTTGGTTTATATCTTCTTGGAGGTTAATCGTATCCTCAATAGATGACAGTCTCATACAATCCTAGTATCGTCTGCAAAGGATGATACGGTACTGTGGATTACATCTCTGTATGTCTGTGGCACATGCAGTTCAATATAAGGTTCTATTCCTAAGAAAAGTAAATAACTATGGAACTTACAAGCTAAATAATGTATATCTCCGTCAATCTGAATATGGAGAAGATTAGGAAGTTCTGGTAAACAGAAATTTAGAGCCAACAGTGCATAAGTGTTCACAATAAAGCTAACAGAATTCTTGGTTTCATATCAAAAAGTATAACAGAGGATCTAATAAATAAACAAATAATGGTACCAACACTCTTATATGGGTGTGAAGCTTGGGTTGCAAATGCTGCAGCAAGGAGGTGGCTGGAGGCAGTGGAGATGTCCTGTCTAAGGGCAATGTGTGGTGTAAATATTATGAAGAGAATTCGGAGTGTAGAAAATTAGGAGGGGGTGTGGAGTTACTAAAAGTATTAGTCAGAGGGCTGAAGAGGGGTTGTTTAGGTGGTTTGGTCATTTAGAGAGAATGGATCAAAGTACAATGACTTGGAGAGCATATAAATCTGTAGGGGAAGGAAGGCAGGGCAGGGGTTGTCCTTGGAAAGGTTGGAGGGAGGGGGTTAAGGAGGTTTTGTGGGCGAGGGGCTTGGATTTCCAGCAAGCATGTGTGAGCGTGTTAGATAGGAGAGAATGGCGACGAATGGTTTTCGGGACCTGACGAGCTGTTGGAGTGTGAACAGGGTAATATATTTAGTGGAGGGATTTGGGGAAACCGGTTAGCTGGACTTGAGTCCTGGAAAATGGGAAGTATAATGCCTGCACTTTAAAGGAGGGGTTTGGGATATTGACAGTTTGGAGGGACTTCTGAACTGTCGTATCTGAGCACCTCTGCAAAGACAGTGATTATGCACGAGAGAGGTGAAAGTGTCGAATGATGATGAAAGTATTTTCTTTTAGGGGATTTTCTTTCTTTTTGGGTCACCCTGCCTCGGTGGGAGATGGCTGACTTGTTGAAAACAAAAAAAAAATATATATATATACGTATATATATATATATATATATATATATATATATATATATATATATATATATATATATATATATATATATATATATATATATATACACATGTATATATATACATGCATATAAATAATTTTTTTTTTAACAAGTCGGCCGTCTCCCAGCGAGGCAGGGTGACCCAAAAAGAAAGAAAATCCCCAAAAAGAAAATATATATATATATATATATATATATATATATATATATATATATAAACACATGTATATATATACATGTATATAAATAATTTTTTTTTTAACAAGTCGGCCGTCTCCCAGCGAGGCAGGGTGACCCAAAAAGAAAGAAAATCCCCAAAAAGAAAATACTTTCATCATCATTCAACACTTTCACCTCATTCACATATAATAACTGTTTTTGCTGAGGTGCTCAGAACACAACAGTTTAGAAGCAAAAACGTATAAAAATACACAACATATCCCTCCAAACCGTTAATACCCCGAACCCCTCCTTTAGAGTGCAGGCATTGTACTTCCCATTTCCAGGACTCAAGACTGGCTATATAAAAATAACCGGTTTCCCTGAATCCCTTCACTAAATATTACCCTGCTCACACTCCAACAGATCGTCAGGTCCCAAATACCATTCGTCTCCATTCACTCCTATCAAACACGCTCATGCACGCCTGCTGGAAGTCCAAGCCCCTCACTCACGAAACCTCCCTTACCCCTTCCTTCCAACCTTTTAGAGGACGACCCCCTTAGACAGGACATCTCCACTGCCTCCAACCACCTCCTCGCTGCTGCATTCACAACCCAAGCTTCACACCCATATAAGAGTGTTGGTACTACTATACTTTCATACATTCCCTTCTTTTCCTCTATAGATAACGTTTTTTGTCTCCACATATACCTCAATGCACCACTTTTTTTTTCTCTCATCAATTCTATGATTAACCTCATCCTTCATAAATCCATCCGCCGACACGTCAACTCCCAAGTATCTGAAAACATTCACTTCTTCCATACTCTTCCCCAATTTGATATCTAATTTTTCTTTATCTAAATCATTTGATACCCTCATCACCTTACTCTTTTCTATGTTCACTTTCAACTTTCTATCTTTACACACACTCCCAAACTCATCCACTAACCTTTGCAATTTTTCTTTAGAATCTCCCATAAGCACAGTATCATCAGCAAATGTGTCAATTCCCATTTTGTATTTGATTCCCCATAATT
Organism: Cherax quadricarinatus; assembly: GCF_038502225.1. Taxonomy (NCBI): domain Eukaryota; kingdom Metazoa; phylum Arthropoda; class Malacostraca; order Decapoda; family Parastacidae; genus Cherax; species Cherax quadricarinatus. The sequence goes on along the minus strand of NC_091295.1, from coordinate 69,887,812 downwards.
TAATCCCACCCCTCTCCCGAACACCCTAGCATTTACTTCTTTTACAACCCCATCTATAAATATATTAAACAACCATGGTGACATTACACATCCCTAAGACCTACTTTTACTGGGAAGTAGTCTCCCTCTCTTCTACACACCCTAACCTGAGCCTCACTATCCTCATAAAAACTCTTTACAGCATTTAGTAACTTACCACCTATTCCATATACAGTGGACCCCCGCATAACGATGGCATCACATAGTGATTTTTCCGCATACCGATTACTTTTATCGCAAAATTTTTGCCGCGCATACCGATTAAAAACCCGCTTACCGATTTTCGTCCGAGACGCGTCCAATGTGCCCTCAGCCAGCCTCACATGTGCCGGCCGTCCCATTGTTTACCAGCCAGCCTCCGCGGTAACATCCAAGCATACACTCGGAATATTTCGTATTATTACAGTATTTTCGGTGCTGTTTCTGGAAAATAAGTGACCATGGGCCCCAAGAAAGCTTCTAGTGCCAACCCTACACCTCAAAGGGTAAGAATTACTATAGAAATGAAGAAAGAGATAATTAATAAGTATGAAAGTGGAGTGCGTATAGCCGACCTAGTCAAGCTGTACAAGAAACCCCAATCAACCATCGCTACTATTGTGGGCACCAGAAAGACAATCAAGGAAGCTGTTCTTGCCAAAGGTTCAACTGTGTTTTCGAAACAAAGATCGCAAGTGATGGAAGATGTTGAGAGACTCTTATTGGTGTGGATAAATGAAAAACAGCTAGCAGGAGATAGCATCTCTCAAGCGATCATATGTGAAAAGGCTAGGAAGTTGCATGAGGATTTAATTAAAAAAATGCCTGCAACTAGTGATGATGTGAGTGAATTTAAGGCCAGCAAAGGTTGGTTTGAGAGATTTAAGAAGCGTAGTGGCATCCATAGTGTGATAAGGCATGGTGAGGCTGCCAGTTCGGACCACAAAGCGGCTGAAAAATATGTGCAGGAATTCAAGGAGTACATAGAAACTGAAGGACTGAAACCTGAACAAGTGTTTAATTGTGATGAAACAGGCCTGTTCTGGAAGAAAATGCCAAGCAGGACCTACATTACTCAGGAGGAAAAGGCACTCCCAGGACATAAGCCTATGAAAGACAGGCTTACTTTGTTGATGTGTGCCAATGCTACTGGTGATTGCAAAGTGAAGCCTTTATTAGTGTATCACTCTGAAACTCCCAGAGCGTTCAGGCAAAAGAATGTCCTCAAGGATAATTTGTGTGTGCTGTGGAGGGCAAACAGTAAGGCATGGGTCACTAGGGAATTTTTCTATAACTGGTTACACCATGCATTTGCCCCCAATGTGAAAAATTACCTAACTGAAAAGAAATTAGAACTTAAGTGCCTCCTGGTGTTAGACAATGCCCCTGGTCATCCTACAGACGTGGCAGAGCGACTTTATGGGGACATGAGCTTCATTAAGGTGAAGTTTTTGCCTCCTAATACCACGCCTCTCCTGCAGCCCATGGACCAGCAGGTTATTGCAAACTTCAAGAAACTGTACACAAAAGCTCTGTTTGAAAGGTGCTTTGTAATGACCTCAGAAACTCAACTGACTCTAAGAGAGTTTTGGAGAGATCACTTTAATATCCTCAATTGTGTAAACCTTATAGGTAAGGCTTGGGAGGAAGTGACTAAGAGGACCTTGAACTCTGCTTGGAAGAAACTGTGGCCAGAATGTGTAGACAAAAGGGATTTTGAAGGGTTTGAGGCTAACCCTGAGAATCCTGTGCCAGTTGAGGAATCCATTGTGGCATTGGGAAAGTCCTTGGGGTTGGAGGTTAGTGGGGAGGATGTGGAAGAGTTGGTGGAGGAGGACAATGAAGAACTAACCACTGATGAGCTGATAGATCAACTTCAAGAGCAAGAGGCCAGACCTGGGGAAACTGGTTCAGAGGAGGGGAGAGAGAAATTGAAGAAGTTGCCTACTACAAAGATAAAGGAAATCTGTGCTAAGTGGCTTGAAGTGCAAACCTTCATGGATGAAAATCACCCTCACACAGCTATTGCAAGCCGTGCTGGTGATTATTACACTGACAATGTTGTGAAACACTTTAGGCAAGTCATAAAGGAACGAGAGGTACAGGCCACTATGGACAGATATCTTGTGCGAAAGAAGTCCAGTGACTCTGAAGCTGGCCCTAGTGGCATTAAAAAAAGAAGGGAAGTAACCCCAGAAAAGGACTTACTACCTCAAGTCCTAATGGAAGGGGATTCCCCTTCTAAACAGTAAGAAGATAATGCTCTCCCCTCCTCCCATCCCATCAATCATCACCAGATCTTCAATAAAAGTAAGTGTCATTTAATTGTGCATGCCTTTTTCAGTTTGTGTGTATTAAAATTAACATTTCATGTGGTAAAAAAAAATTTTTTTCATACTTTTGGGCGTCTTGCACGGATTAATTTTATTTCCATTATTTCTTATGGGGAAAATTCATTCGCATAACGATTATTTCGCATAACAATTATCCCTCTTGCACGGATTAAAATCGTTAACCGGGGGTCCACTGTACATGTAGTACTTGCAACATCTGCCACATTGCTCCCCTATCCACTCTATCATATGCCTTTTCTAAATCCATAAATGCAATAAAAACTTCCCTACCTTTATCTAAATACTGTTCACATATATGCTTCAATGTAAACACTTGATCTACATATCCCCTACCCACTCAAACCTCCTTGCTCATCCGCAATCCTACATTCTGTCTTGCCTTTCATTATTCCTCTATAATTTTTACAATTTCTTTTGTCCCCCTTCCCTTTATATAAAGGGACTATACATGCTCTCTGCCAATCCCTTGGTACCTTCCCCTCTTTCATACATTTATTAAACAAAAATACCAACCACTCCAACACTATATCCCCCCTGCTTTTAACATTTCTGTCATGATCCCATCAGTTCCAGCTGCTTTACCCCCTTTCATTCTACGTAATGCCTCAAGCACCTCCCCCCCACTTACATCCTGTTCTTCTTCACTCCTACAAGATGGTATACCTCCCTGGCCAGTGCATGAAATTACCACTTCCCTTTCTTCGTCGACATTTAAAAGTTCCTCAAAATATCCTCGCCATCTACCCAAAACCTCCATCTCCCAATCTACTAACTCCCCTACTCTGTTTTTAACTGACAAATCCATTCGTTCTCTAGGCTTTCTTAACTTGTTTAACTTACTCCAAAATTTTTTCTTATTTTCATTAAAATTTCTTGACAGTGCCTCTCCCACTCTATCATCTGCCCTCCTTTTGCACTCTCTCACCACTCTCTTCACCTTTCTTTTACTCTCCATATATTCTACTCTTCTTATAACACTTCTGCTTTGTAAAAACCTCATAAGCTATCTTTTTCTCTTTTATCACACCCTTTACTTCATCATTCCACCAATCACTCCTCTTTCCTCCTGCACCCACCCTCCTATAACCACAAACTTATGCCCCACATTCTAATACTGCATTTTTAAAACTATTCCAACCCTCTTCAACCCCTTCCCCCCACTACTCATACTTCCACCAGCCCACCTTTCTGCCAATAGTTGTTTATATCTCACCCGAACTTCCTCCTCCCTTAGTTTATACACTTTCACCTCCCTCTTGCTTGTTGTTGCCATCTTCCTCTTTTTCCCATCTACCTCTTACTCTAACTGTAGCTACAACTAAATAATGATCCGATATATCAGTTGCCCCTCTATAAATGTGTACATCCTGGAGCCTACCCATCAACCTTTTATCCACCAATACATAATCTAACAAACTACTTTCATTATGTGCTATATCATACCTTGTATATTTATTTATCCTCTTCTTCATAAAATATGTATTACTTATTACCAAACCTCTTTCTACACATAGCTCAATTAAAGGCTCCCCATTTTCATTTACCCCTGGCACCCCAAATTTAGTTACTCCCTCCACAACATTTTCGCCCACTTTAGCATTGAAATCCCCAACCACCATGACTCTCACACTTGGTTCAAAACTCCCCACGCATTCACTCAACATTTCCCAAAATCTCTCTCTCTCTCTCTCTCTCTCTCTCTCTCTCTCTCTCTCTACACTTCTCTTTTCTCCAGGTGCATATATACTTACTATAACCCACTTTTCACATCCAACCTTATATATAAATATATATATATATATATATATATATATATATATATATATAAATATATGTATATATAAATATATATATATAAATATATATATAAATATATATATAAATATATATGTAAATATATATATAAATTATATATATAATTATATAATATATATATATGTATATATATATGTATATATATGTATATATATTATATATATATGTATATATATATGTATATATATATGTATATATATATGTATATATAATATATATATATATATATATATATATATATATATATATGTATATATATATATATATATAAGTACCACCTCTATAGCTGGAATGGGGACCCTCATCCTCAGAGAAGACAATAAACGTACCTTAGAGAAAACTCAAGGTTCTCCCCGGAGCTGTTTGAATATTTTCTTCTCCTACCACCCCCTATATATGTTTTATTCTATGTGAACATTTATTAATAAACAAAATACATTTACAGAAAAAAACAAACATGAATACAATGGCACAATGTATCAAAGATGATAAATTTCCTCCAGCTCCTCCGAGGCTGGACGTGAGCCAAGTATGCAGCAAGCATTTCCCCTCTGGATGGCGACGCTGAGGCGCTGGAACATGAAAGTGGCTGCCCTTGGGTCCCTGGTGGTGTCGATGAGTCTGGAACCCAATTCTTTAAGGAAACGTGTGGCATTTTTTCCCCATGATCCCAAGGTCTCTGATCCCACTGGGACAAACTGATACTGTTGGCTAATGTCCCTGTACTTGCTGATCTTGTACTCCTCCCTGTGGTCAGCAGCTCCTCCCTGTCGCCCCACACTGTGATGGATATAGGTGTCAGCCAGTGTGGACACACAGGTATAGTCCCATGCTAAGAGCTTGCCATTCTTCCAAGGATAGATGGTGATCCCGTCGGGGCGGTTTGCTGGGTTGTGGGTATTGTTTGCTGCAAGTGATCGTGGCTCCCTCTCGGCAGGGCATCCAGCTGTAGCAAGGGTTCTCTTAATGATGTCGTTGACCTCATTGTGTCTTGCATGCCAGCCCTTGGTTTTGGAACAGTTAAGACCATGTAGACCGTATTGGTCTGCTTGCACTTCGCCGCAAATACACATATATTCTGTGTGAATTGGGGCAGCAAGGCGCAGAGCCACTGCAATACGGAGGGTCTTAGGGTCGAGTCGCGTTCCCATTGCCGATATGGGAACTGTTTGGAGGAAGTCCCCGGAGTGAGGTGCACTCACAGCCTGGAGACGGGCAATCTCCCTATCTGATGTTGCAGCCCTGAGCATGTTGGCAAGCACCTTTTCAGCAATTGGGCTATCCCAGCTTGACTGTTTGTGAGCCAGTGCTGCACTAGGGTTTGGTGCTGGAGCAGCAAGAGTCTCCCATTCGGTGATGGCACTGACATAGCTAGGGTCTTCTATTCCTGCTGAGTCACTGAGGGTGTCAGGAAGAATTTGTCTTATCAACTCGTTTGATGCAATGGAAGAGGATAGGAAAGCTGGTAGAGCAATCTGGGAGGATCTGCGTACTCCTAGCCCTCCAAGCCTGACCGGAAGTGAGGCTTGCAACCACTGTCCATCGTCAAGGGAAAGATTCAATACACTCTCTAGCATGGCCTTCAGGAGAGAGTCATATTCCTTGAGTTTTGGACTGCTGAAGGCTGGGGAGCATCTCAGAAAATAGGTAAGTTTTGGGGTTGACAGGCACCTGGTGAGTAGGTAGAAGGCATCGTGTGTGTCAATGTCTTTCATCCTGCTTTCCATCGTCCGGAGGTCTGAGACTTTTTTTCCTAGGACCAGATCGATGGCATTGGACCCAAGAGGAGCACCGAGGAGAGTGCTATTGGCTGGATCAATGGCTCGTGCTCCTGGTAAAACGGTACTAATATTCTGGATCAACTGTTGATTGGTAGAAACTATTTCACATTTGGTGGGGTTTAAAGAAAGGCCCAGGCTTTCTCCCATGTCTTTAATTTTACTGATGTCCTCCAGGAGAGATTCTGTTGTGCCAGCCAGGGTACCGTCGTCCAGGAACCAGATATTGAGCTCGCTGGAGAGTGCCTCCGTGACTTCCTTGATGACCAAACAAAATAGAAAGGGGGCGAGAGGGTCCCCCTGTTGCACGCCCTCACACGAGTCAATTTCATGGTCCCCAAACAATAGTTTGGAAGTCACACTATAACACGATTCTATGAAGGGATAAAGGGAAGGGAAGTTTCTATAAACTGCTTGGAGAGCAGCATCCCTTCTGACTGAGTTGAAAGCATTGGCAAAGTCCAATTTGACCAAGGCTTTTTCATAGGACATGTTTTTGATATATACTCGTGCTGCGTGGGCAGCTGCTTCGCAGCCCTGTTGAACGCCGAAACCGAGCTGAGTTGGTTTCAGCATTGCAGCAGCCTCTTGACTCACCCTTCTTACTGCAGCCTTGGCGACTAGGCGCCGAAGGGTGTTACCCACTGCAATGGGCCTGATTCCGCCATCCTTTTTCCGGAGGGCACACAATGAGGCACCAAAGAAAAAGGGTCTGATGGCCTCTGGGACACCGCCAGCCAGGCACAGGTTGGAAAATTTGGTGAGTTCAGACAGCAGCCTCTCTGAAACCTCACCAAGTGCTGGATTGAGTATTTGTTTTAAGTGTTGAGGCCTTAAACCGGTGAAGCCTCCTGCTGAACCCTGTGGAAATGACATAGCAGCTTTATACACATCAGCATCCTGTAAGGTTAGATGTTCTTCGCCTGCTGCAATGTCAGGGAGGTCAATGTTGGTACTGGGAGCCCTGGGTGGATGTTTGTCCTTCAGAGCTTGCGCCGTGCTGACGTCCTTGGGAGCGATGGTATCCTCACTGGTTATAAGTCTCAAAGCTCCAATAGTATTACCCTCTTCTATTTTTTTGCTAATTTGGGCTCTGATTTTTGAGGTGTCGGGTGTCTTGTTGTTGGCATTTGCCCGGCGGGTGTTTGTCGCCCTAGGGGGGAGACGGACGAGGTTGTCATCCCTTGGGAATGCATTTATTACCCTAATAACATGTGTTGCTAGTGACTTGTCCCTCCTTGGTGGGACAGCCAAACAGGCATTGCCAAAAAGCAGCAAGTTGTGCCAGGATCTGTTGTTTGAAGGAGCATCGTTGACTTTCTTCAGAAGGTCAGTGAATTTGCTAGCAGCTTGAGGGCGAGCTGCTTTGGGGATGTGTGTCAGAGTCTTGGTGGATGTTAATTTGATTGCAGATTTGAGGTCCTCTGTAGAGGTGAAGTCACGGTAGCTGTCAGCCCTGTCTGCTGGGGGAGGCTGTTGGTTGTTCTCATTTGGAGCTCTCCTGGAGCCTAGACATCTATTGTGTGCACAGATGTTGCCAGATGTGGGATCGAGTGCACATTCCCTGTGGCACACCTGGCAGATGCCTCATGAACGACAACTTTGGCTCTGTCGTGAAGATTCCTGGGAACCCGCGACTACTTGTGACATTGCTGATATCGTGGGGGTGGGAGGGCGCCAGCTGTGGGGTGACGGGTGAAGGGCAGCATGGATGCATGGGGGATGAGGGTGGGGGAGTAGCGAGCGGCGGAACTTGTAATTGGTGGGGCACTAAACGGCAACACCCTTGGTCAGGAAGTCAGTGGGCCTAGGCTGGGATGAGGGGAGGGGATCTGGGATGGCGGAGGGGGGAGGGAGTGGCCCTGTGTGTTCGCTCAAGACGCACATCACTGACTAACTTTTGCTAATTGTTATACACTTATTGTTCCATTTAGAAAAAAACCCTCGCCATTTGGCACACTAATCACCATGCTCACACTATTAACCGAGGTGTTCTGTTCACCATCCAATGACCGTGTCGTGGGCGGCCACTTCCTTCCCCAACCCACGACCCCGGCCGATCACAGATGTAAATAAAACCTCCTCCACACCTCCACTGCCAGGATCCCCTCACCACCACTACTTCCCAAATCCCAACATGCACACTGCACTTTCACTGATACAGAAGCAATGGTCCGATGTAGAGGTTTGTCACAACTCTGTGATCTCCGGTCGATACTCACGATGATGTCTGCCGAAACTGGCCCACGTAAACCATGTTGGTTCCTGGTTTACACACAGAATGTATGGAGCACCACACACTGGCTCCCTCCCTCCACGCCGGCAAGCGCGTATATATATATATATATATATATATATATATATATATATATATATAATATATATATATATATAGAGCATATATATAGTATATATACATGTATATATAGCATATATATATATATACAGTGGACCCCCGGCTAACGATATTTTTTCACTCCAGAAGTATGTTCAGGTGCCAGTACTGACCGAATTTGTTCCCATAAGGAATATTGTGAAGTAGATTAGTCCATTTCAGACCCCCAAACATACACGTACAAATGCACTTACATAAATACACTTACATAATTGGTCGCATTCGGAGGTGATCGTTATGCGGGGGTCCACTGTATATATATATATATATATATATATATATATATATATATATATATATATATATATATATGCATTACGTAGAATGAAAGGGAGTAAAGCAGCTAGAACTGATGGGATCATGACAGAAATGTTAAAAGCAGGGGGATATAGTGTTGGAGTGGTTGGCATTTTTTGTTTAATAAATGTATGAAAGAGGTGAAGGTACCTAGGGATTGGCAGAGAACATGTATAGTCCCTTTATAAAGGGAAGGGGGACAAAAGAGATTGTAAAAATTATAGAGGAATAAGTTTACTGAGTATACCAGGAAAAGTGTACGGTAGGGTTATAACTGAAAGAATTAGAGGCAAAACAGAATGTAGGATTGCGGATGAGCAGGGAGGTTTCAGAGTGGGTAGGGGATGTGTAGATCAAGTATTTACATTGAAGCATATATGTGAACAGTATTTAGATAAAGGTAGGGAAGTTTTTATTGCATTTATGGATTTAGAAAAGGTATATGATAGAGTGGATTGGGGAGCAATGTGGCAGATGTTGCAAGTATATGGGATAGGTGGTAAGTTACTAAATGCTGTAAAGAGTTTTTATGAGGATAGTGAGGCTCAGGTTAGGGTGTGTAGAAGAGAGGGAGACTACTTCCCGGTAAAAGTAGTTCTTAGACAGGGATGTGTAAAGTCACCATGGTTGTTTAATATACAGTGGACCCCCGCATAACGATCACCTCCGAATGCGACCAATTATGTAAGTGTATTTATGTAAGTGCGTTTGTACGTGTATCTTTGGGGGTCTGAAATGGACTAATCTACTTCACAATATTCCTTATGGGAACAAATTTGGTCAGTACTGGCACCTGAACATACTTCTGGAGTGAAAAAATATCGTTAACCGGGGGTCCACTGTATTTATAGATGGGGTTGTAAAAGAAGTAAATGCTAGGGTGTTCGGGAGAGGGGTGGGATTAAATTATGGGGAATCAAATACACAATGGGAATTGACACAGTTGCTTTTTGCAGATGATACTGTGCTTATGGGAGATTCTAAAGAAAAATTGCAAAGGTTGGTGGATGAGTTTGGGAGTGTGTGTAAAGGTAGAAAGTTGAAAGTGAACATAGAAAATTGTAAGGTGATGAGGGTATCAAATGATTTAGATAAAGAAAAATTGGATATCAAATTGGGGAGGAGGAGTATGGAAGAATTGAATGTTTTCAGATACTTGGGAGTTGACGTGTCAGCAGATGGACTTATGAAGGATGAGGTTAATCATAGAATTGATGAGGGAAAAAAGGCAAGTGGTGCATTGAGGTATATGTGGAGACAAAAAAACAGTTATCTATGGAGGCAAAGAAGGGAATGTATGAAAGTATAGTAGTACCAACACTCTTATATGGGTGTGAAGCTTGGGCTGTGAATGCAGCAGCAAGGAGGCGGTTGGAGGCAGTGGAGATGTCCTGTCTAAGGGCTGAAGAGAAGTTGTTGAGGTGATTTGGTCATTTAGAGAGAATGGATCAAAGCAGAATGACATGGAGAGCATTTGAATCTGTAGGGGAAAGGAAGGCGGGGTAGGGGTCGTCCTCGAAAAGGTTGGAAGGAAGGGGTAAGGGAGGTTTTGTGGGCGAAGGGCTTGGACTTCCAGCAGGCGCGCATGAGTGTGTTCGATAGGAGTGAATGGAGACCAATGGTATTTGGGACCTGACGATCTGTTGGAGTGTGAGCAGGGTAATATTTAGTGAAGGGATTCAGGGAAACCGGTTATTTTTATATAGCTGGACTTGAGTCCTGGAAATGGGAAGTACAATGCCTGCACTCTAAAGGAGGGGTTTGGGATATTAGCAGTTTGGAGGGATATGTTGTGTATCTTTATACATATATGCTTCTAAACAGATGTGTTCTGAGCACCTCTGCAAAAACAGTGATTATGAGTGAGTGAAGTGAAAGTGTTGAATGATGATGACAGTATTTTCTTTTTGGGGCTTTTCTTTCTTTTTGGGTCACCCTGCCTCGGTGGGAGACGGCTGACTTGTTAAAAAAAAAAAATTATATATACCTACCATCCGACTTACGACCTGCTCGACATACTCCAATTCGGCTTACGACCGTGTCCTCTATGCCAAATTTCTGGGAAATAAACAAGTGTTTGTGTTGTACACAGTGTTTATCCTAAACCTTACAGTATAAAATACAGTACTAACAGCATAAAAAGTAAAGTCAAAAATGAAATGCCAAAATAAAGTCATTACAAAAATGTGATGTTGATATTCCGTAGTGAGGTTCGACTTATGTCCATTTCAACTTACGACCGGTTTGTCGGAACCAAACTTGGTTGTAAGTCGGATGGTACCTGTATATAATATATATACAGTGGACCCTCGACTAACGCTATTAATCCGTTCCTGAGAGCTCATCGTTAGTCAAAATAATCGTTAGTCAAGTTAATTTTCCCCATAAGAAATAATAGAAATCAAATTAATCCGTGCAAGACACCCAAAAGTATTGAAAAAAAAATTTTAACACATAAAATATTAATTTTAATACACACAAACTGAAGAAGACATGCACAGTTACATGACACTTACCTTTATTGAAGATCTGGTGATGATTGATGGGATGGGAGGAGGGGAGTGTGTTGATGGTCTTAGTGTTTAGAAGGGGAATCCCCTTCCATTAGGACTTGAGGTGGCAAGTCCTTTTTCGGGGTTACTTCCCTTCTTTTAATGCCACTAGGACCAGCTTGAGAGTCACTGGACCTCTGTCGCACAACATATCTGCCCATAGAGGCCTGTACCTCCCGTTCCTTTATGACATTCCTAAAGTGTTTCACAACATTGTCAGTGTCACCATTAAACACTTGTTCAGGTTTCAGTCCTTCACTGTCTATGTACTCCTTGAATTCCTGCACATATTTTTCAGCTGCTTTTTGGTCCAAACTGGCAGCCTCACCATGCCTTATCACACTATGTAGGCCACTACGATTCTTAAATCTCTCAAACCAACCTTTGCTGGCCTTAAATTCACTCACATCACCACTAGTTGCTGGCATTTTTCTAATTAAATCGTCATGCAACTTCCTAGCCTTTTCACATATGATCGCTTGAGAGATGCTATCTCCTGCTATCTGTTTTTCGTTTATCCATACCAATAACAGTCTCTTAACATCTTCTATCACTTGCGATCTCAGTTTCGAAAACATAGTTGCACCTTTGGCAAGAACAGCTTTCTTGATTGCCGTTTTCTTGGCCACAATAGTAGCGATGGTTGATTGGGGTTTTGTGTACAGCCTGGCCAGCTCGGAGACATGCACTCCACTTTCATACTTAGCAATGATCTCTTTCTTCATACCCATAGTAATTCTCACCCTTTTTGCTGTAGGGTTGACACTAGAAGCTTTCTTGGGGCCCATGGTGACTTATTTTGCAGGTGCAATCACTAAAAAGGCTGTGATAATATGAAATGTTCCGATTGTATGCTTGGAAGCGACCGCGGTGGCTGGCTGGCTTGTAAACACTGGCCAGAAGTGGACGCGTCTCAGACGGAACGAATAGTGTTGGTCGAGTTTTTTAGCGCTAATCGAGGCAAAATTTTTGAGATAAAATGTATCGCAAGTCAGATTTATCGTTAATCGATGCCATCGCTGGTCGAGGGTCCACTGTATATATTATATATATATATATTATATATATATATATTATATATATACAGTGAACCCCTGCATAATGATTACCTCCGAATGCGACCAATTATGTAAGTGTATTTATGTAAGTGCGTTTATATGTGTATGTTTGGGGGTCTGAAATGGACTAATCTACTTCACAATATTCCTTATGGGAACAAATTCGGTCAGTACTTGCACCTGAACATACTTCTGGAGTGAAAAAATATCGTTAACCTGGGGTCCACTGTATGTATGTATGTATGTATGTATGTATGTATGTATGTATGTATGTATGTATGTATGTATGTATGTATGTATGTATGTATGTATGTATGTATGTATGTATGTATGTATGTATGTATATATATATATATATATACATATATATATATATATATATATATATATAAATATATATATATATATATATATATATATATATATATATATATATATATATATATATATATATATATATATATATATATATATATATATATATATATATATATATATATATATATATATATATATATATATATATATATATATATATATATATATATATATATATATATATAATGTCGTGCTGAACAGGTAGAACTTGCGATCTTGACTTAAGTAGCAATGCTCATCTTGCCATATAGGACAAGTGAAAATTTGTGTACGCAATAATTTCGCTAAAATCACTCTGAACCTAATGAAAAAATATGTTTCACTGTATTTGTTTAGTATTAAATTATTGTAAACAAATCTAAAATATATTTAGTTGGGTTAGGCTAAAATAAATTGCACGTGTTATAATAGGGTTAGGTAAGTTTTCTAAGTTCTTTTTGTTGGAAAATTACAAATTTTTACATCAACATTAATGAAAAAATATATCTTTAAATGTATAAGAGAAAATTTTAGAGAGGACTTAATTTTAAATGAGTTCTTGCTAATTGACCAGTTTTACATATTCGGCATGACATTTTATATATATATATATAATATATATATAATAATAATAATATATATATAATATATAATAATAATAATAATATATATATATATATATATAATATAATATATATATAATAATAATATATATATAATATATATAATATATATATATATATAATATATATATGGGAGACGGCCGACTTGTTGAAAAAAAAAAAAAAAAAAAAAAAAAAATATATATATATATATATATATATATATATATATATATATATATATATATATATATATATATATATATATATATATATATATATATATATATATATATATATATATATATATATATATGTGTGTGTGTGTAATAAGATCACAAAAACAGGTGATTTCAAAATATGCAAAACAACCACTCTGAAAGAATAGAGAAATTCCAAGCACTTTCGTGACTACTCACATTATCAAGGAACTATGAAAGTAAAGCATCCAAGGAAGCTATATAAGGGGTCCGGCCAGCACCTCACTATCAGATCCCACAACGGTTAAACACGTGACGCTCGGCGACCCAACTTGGATAGGTCCCTTGCACAACTCACCCCCAAGCTATTCTACCCAAGAAAATTAAAAAATTATTATTTGTCCAGTGTATTATTAAATTCTTCCCAAATTCTATTAATTATAAATGGATCTAATTTATATAAACCAAAGGAAATATTCATATTATTGTCAAAACTGCTTTTTATGAAACAAGATTCAATTATATTCCTGTCGACCATGGACTTGCTTGATACTACTTTCTCAACTTTTTGAAAATCAATTGGATGGTTAAAATCTCTTACATGAATAAATAGAGCATTGGAATCTTGTCCAGTTCTAATGCTATATTTATGTTGTTTTAATCTTAGTTCGAGATTTTTACCAGTTTGACCGTAATAAACTTTATCGCAAATTTTACAAGGAATCTTATAGACACATCCATCAACATTTTGGGGGGAATTCTTTATCAAAAGTTTTTTTCACTGTATCAAGATTTTTGAATACAACTTTAATATTAAAAGTCTTAAGAAGAGAAGGCATATCAACCAAGTTTTCATGGTAAGGGAGAACCAACATATTTTTAGTTGAATAAGGCTGGTTGTCCCTTTTTGGATTATAAAAAGTGTTTCTAGCAACTTTAAAAGATTTATCAATTACATTTCTTGGGTATTTTAAATCATTACCTATTTCATAAATTTTGGATATTTCCTCATCTATGAACTCAGGACTACAAATTCGTGATCTTATTGCATTGTGATCTTATTGCATTAATGGATACCACACGATTCTTCAGAATGTTCTCGATAAGCTTTCCTAATCATATATCTTTTGTTTCACAGTTTTCTTCTGCACTGATCAAGTCCCACAAGTTAAAAATTCGACTTAATTTTTTAAAAAATTGTTTAAATGAACAAGTTCTGCCCAAGTCTCTTTTACCCAATAGACTCCTTGACATGAGAGATCGTCCTTTTGATGATTTTATGAGAATTATTCTTCAGAAACATATTGAAATAACTAAAATACAGGAGAAGGAAGCATTCGAAATATTGAGAAACAAAAAATACTCTTTTAATCAGGCCATTCCATCAGAATGGAAACACAGTATGTTGGATCATTGCTATAATAAACTCAGAAGAATTTGTAATGAACTCAAGAGCAAACTACAAAGAAAATTAGACATTTTAATTGAAAATAGTGATTGGACAAAGCATGCTAATAACAATTTTGTAAATAACTTATCAGATGAAAATTTAGACAAACATACAACTGCTGCTCTAGGTTTTGGCCTAAGTTTTGCAACTTCAAAAAAACTTAATAATGTTGAAATTGCTAAAGCCTTTTGTAACTTTGAAAAATTTTCTGATTTATCCTCTGATGAAATTAATATTAGTAAAGGAATGGTATATAGCTCTATGTTAAAACCAAACATTCCCAATTGCCCTCAAAGATTCTTTAAGTCTTATGATACACTTAATAACAATAAAAATTTGCGCCTTACTAAAGCAGACAAAATAAATGCAATAGTAATTATGAAAGAAAATGATTACCAAGAAAAAATGAATAATCTCTTAGATGATACTGAAACCTATTCTAAACTTAGGAAAAATCCCCTAGAAACCGTTAACAGCAATTTCAATAAAACAATAAAACTTCTACTGAAAGGCAAAGATGAATTAGTCAAACAATTTACTTCCACTAATCCATCTTTACCTTACATGTATGGACTAATAAAAACACACAAACCAGGGAATCCAGTCAGACCAATTATTAGCTCCATAGGGTCAGTTTCATATAAATTATCCAAATGGCTTGTTGATATTTTGAGCCCTATTGTTGGCAAAATTTCTAACTTTAATGTTAAAAACAACATAGACTTGGTTGATAAATTAAGCTCCTTGACTGACTTAAATGATTTTAACATGGTTAGTTTTGATGTTACTTCCTTGTTTACGAAAGTTCCTGTTGATGATTTATTAAGTTTCTTATCTGAAGAACTCGTTAACTATGATTTACCATTGCCAGTTCCTACTATCATTAAACTTATTAAACTTTGCATTGTTGATGCAAAATTTGTATTTAATGATAAGTTTTACACTCAGAAGTTTGGTATGGCAATGGGAAATCCTCTTTCACCTGTTCTTAGTAACCTATACATGGAATTTTTTGAAACAAGGTTGCTTAACACAATCCTCCCTAATAGAGCTAAATGGTTCAGATATGTTGATGATATTTTGTGTCTTATGCCCAAAATTGTAGATATACACCATTTCCTTGGAAAATTAAATAGCTTAGCCCATTCTATAAACTTTACTGTTGAGTTTGAAGAAAATAACTCATTGCCTTTTCTAGATGTTTTAATTATTAAGGGTAATAATGAATTCAAATTTAAAATTTACAGAAAACCTACAAATAACTGTTCCTATGTCCACTATTATTCCTCGCATCAAGATAGAGTCAAACTGTCTGTTTTCTCATCAATGTTTTTGAGAGCTTTACGAATTTGTAGTCCTAAGTTCATAGACGAGGAAATATCCAAAATTTATGAAATAGGTAATGATTTAAAATACCCAAGAAATGTAATTGATAAATCTTTTAAAGTTGCTAGAAACACTTTTTATAATCCAAAAAGGGACAACCAGCCTTATTCAACTAAAAATATGTTGGTTCTCCCTTACCATGAAAACTTGGTTGATATGCCTTCTCTTCTTAAGACTTTTAATATTAAAGTTGTATTCAAAAATCTTGATACAGTGAAAAAACTTTTGATAAAGAATTCCCCCCAAAATGTTGATGGATGTGTCTATAAGATTCCTTGTAAAATTTGCGATAAAGTTTATTACGGTCAAACTGGTAAAAATCTCGAACTAAGATTAAAACAACATAAATATAGCATTAGAACTGGACAAGATTCCAATGCTCTATTTATTCATGTAAGAGATTTTAACCATCCAATTGATTTTCAAAAAGTTGAGAAAGTAGTATCAGGCAAGTCCATGGTCGACAGGAATATAATTGAATTTTGTTTCATAAAAAGCAGTTTTGACAATAATATGAATATTTCCTTTGGTTTATATAAATTAGATCCATTTATAATTAATAGAATTTGGGAAGAATTTAATAATACACTGGACAAATAATAATTTTTAAATTTTCTTGGGTAGAATAGCTTGGGGGTGAGTTGTGCAAGGGACCTCTCCAAGTTGGGTCGCCGCGCGTCACGTGTTTAACCGTTGTGGGATCTGATAGTGAGGTGCTGGCCGGACCCCTTACATAGCTTCCTTGGATGCTTTACTTTCATAGTTCCTTGATAATGTGAGTAGTCACGAAAGCGCTTGGAATTTCTCTATTCTTTCAGAGTGGTTGTTTTGTATATGTATGTATGTATATATATATATATATATATATATATATATATATATATATATATATATATATATATATATATATATATATATATATATATATATGCAATAAGATCACAGTAAAGAGGTGATTTCAGAATATGCAAAACAACCACTGTGAAAGAATAATGAAATACCAAGCACTTTCATGACTACTCACATTATCAAGGAACAATCATTGTTCCTTGATAATGTGAGTAGTCACGAAAGCGCTTGTAATTTTATTATTCTTTCACAGTGGTTGTTTTGCATATATATATATTATATATATATATATATATATGTGTGTGTATATATATATATATATATATATACACATATATATACATACATACATACATACACATACACATACACACACACACACACACACACACACACACACACACACACACACACACACACACACACACACACACACACACACACACACACCCAGGAAGAAGATCAAATACAGCCTCCCTCACAACTTCCTATAGAAGCCTCCCAACCAGGTCAACCCCAAACACTCTAAATCAAAACACCCATGCCACATCCAATGCCCCCACCCACTACATTACAAACTCCACCCCCACAGCAACAACCCATAGTTCCTTACCAGGTCTCCCACTTCCCCAACCCCAATATACCTCCCAGACCAGAGTCTTAGAAAAGAAGTTGAAGGTGTGGTATACAAATGCAGATGGAATAACAAACAAGTATGAAGAGTGGCACGAAAGAATCAAGGAGACATCCCCAGACATAATAGCACTCACAGAAACAAAACTCACCAGAATAACAGATTTAATCTTTCCATCTGGATATCAAATCCTCAGGAAAGACAGAGGGAGGAGAGGGGGAGGAGGAGTTGCACTGCTCATTAAAAACCAGGAGGTTTTGAGAAAATGGAAGGAATGGATGGCACGGGCGAAAGGGACTACTTAGTAGAAACAATCCAGTCTGAGGGACATAAGGTGATAATTGCAGTAATGTACAACCCACCACAGAACTGCAGGAGGCCAAGAGAAGAATACGATGAGAGCAACAGAGCAATGATCGACACACTAGCTGAGGTGGCCAGGAGAGCACACGTGGGGGGAGCAAAGTTACTAGTTATGGGTGATTTCAATCACAAGGAGATTGACTGGGAAAACCTGGAGCCCCATGGGGGTCCCGAAACATGGAAAGCCAAGATGATGGATGTGGTACTGGAAAACCTCATGCATCAACATGTTAAGAGACACTACCAGAGAGAGAGGAGAGGATGAACCAGCAAGGCTGGACCTTGTATTCACCTTGAGTAGTTCGGACATCGAGGGTATCATGTATGAAAGGCCCCTGGGAGCTAGTGATCATGTGGTTCTGTGCTTCGACTACATAGTTGAGCTCTAAGTGGAGAGAGTAGCAGGAATAGGCTGGGAAAAACCAAACTACAAAAGGGGGAACTACTCAGGCATGAAGAACTTCCTTCAAGACATTCAGTGGGAGAGGGAACTGACAGGAAAACCAGTACAAGAAATGATGGACTATGTGGCAACAAAATGCAAGGAGGCAGAGGAGAGGTTTGTTCCCAAGGGAAACAGAAATAATGGGAAGAACAGAACGAGTCCTTGGTTCACCCAAAGGTGTAGGGAGGCAAAAACTAGGTGTACTAGAGAATGGAAAAGGTACAGAAGACAGAGAACTCAGGAAAATAAAGAAATTAGCCGAAGAGCCAGAAACGAATATGCACAGATAAGAAGGGAGGCTCAGAGACAATATGAAAATCATAGCATCAAAAGTAAAGACTGACCCGAAGCTGTTGTACAGCCACATCAGGAGGAAAACAACAGTCAAGGACCAGGTAATCAGACTGAGGAAGGGTGATGGGGAATTCACAAGAAACGACCAAGAGGTATGTCAGGAGCTCAACACAAGATTTAAAGAGGTATTTACAGTGGAAACCAGTAGGACTCCAGGAAATCAGAACAGGGGGGCACACCAGCAAGTGCTGGATGAGGTACATATAACCAAGGAGGAGGTGAAGAAGCTGCTGTGCGAACTTGACACCTCAAAGGCAGTGGGACCAGACATCTCTCCATGGGTCCTTAAAGAGGGAGCAGAGATATTGTGTGAGCCATTAACAAAGATCTTCAACACATCATTTGAAACTGGGCAACTCCCTGAGGTATGGAAAATGGCAAATGTAGTCCCAATTTTTAAAAAGGGAGACAGACATGAGGCACTAAACTACAGACCTGTATCACTAACGTGTATAGTATGCAAGGTCATGGAGAAGATCATCAGGAGGAGAGTGGTGGAGCACCTGGAGAGAAACAAGTGTATAATTGACAACCAGCATGGTTTCAGGGAAGGAAAATCCTGTGTCACAAACCTACTAGAGTTTTATGACAAGGTGACAGAAGTAAGACAAGAGAGAGAGGGGTGGATCGACTGCATATTTTTGGACTGCAAGAAGGCCTTCGACACAGTTCCTCACAAGAGGTTACTGCAAAAGCTAGAGCATCAGGCACACATAACAGGAAAGGCACTGCAATGGATCAGAAAATACCTGACAGGGAGGCAACAAGCGGGGTTCCACAGGGGTCAGTCCTAGGACCTGTGCTGTTCTTGGTATATGTGAACGACATAACGGAAGGGATAGACTCAGAAGTGTCCTTGTTTGCAGATGATGTGAAGTTAATGAGAAGAATCAAATCGGATGAGGATCAGGCAGGACTACAAAGAGACCTGGACAGGCTACAAGCCTGGTCCAGCAACTGGCTCCTTGAATTTAACCCTGCCAAATGCAAAGTCATGAAGATTGGGGAAGGGCAAAGAAGACCGCAGACACAATATAGTTTAGATGGCCAAAGACTGCAAACCTCACTCAAGGAAAAAGATCTGGGGGTGATTATAACACCGAGCATATCTCCTGAGGCGCACATCAATCAAATAACTGCTGCAGCATACGGGCGCCTGGCAAACCTACGGATAGCGTTCCGATACCTCAGTAAGGATTCGTTTAAGACTCTGTATACCATTTACGTCAGGCCCATACTGTAGTATGCAGCACCAGTTTGGAATCCACACCTAGTCAAGCACGTCAAGAAGTTGGAGAAAGTGCAAAGGTTTGCAACAAGACTAGTCCCAGAGCTACGGGGATTGTCCTACGAAGAAAGGTTGAGGGAAATCGGCCTGACGACACTGGAGGACAGGAGGGTCAGGGGAGACATGATAACGGCATATAAAATACTGCACGGAATAGACAAGGTGGACAAAGACGGGATGTTCCAGAGAAGGGACACAGACACAAGAGGTCACAATTGGAAGTTGAAGACTCAGATGAATCAAAGGGATGTTAGGAAGTATTTCTTCAGTCACAGAGTAGTCAGGCCATGGAATAGCCTAGAAAGTAACGTAGTGGAGGCGGGAACAATACATAGTTTTAAGGCTAGGTATGATAGAGCTCATGGGGCAGGGAGAGAGAGGACCTAATAGCAATCAGCGAAGAGTCGGGGCCAGGAGCTGTGACTCGACCCCTGCAACCACAAATAGGTGAGTACACACACACACACTTCAACTTCACATATGCAGTGGAACCTCGTATTTCGGCCGCTTTGTTTATTGGTCGATTTGTATTGAAGATGGCTTTTCGGAGGAAATTTTGCTCTGTATTTCGGCCGTTGCCTCATATATCAGTCACATTAGATGCATTAGCCCGCTTCTCCCGCTGGGACGCCGGGCATTGGCGAGTCAGTCTCCCTTTGTCTGTCGGCGAGTGAGCATATACTCCACATATTCATCCAAATATTTCCTTAAAATCCATTGTTTTTGGAGGTTTTTTTTATTAAGTGTGACTGTGAAATAAGTCACCATGGGCCCCAAGAAAGTTACTAGTAAAGTTCCTTTGGTAAAGAAAGTGAGAAACATGATGGAATTTAAGAAGGTAGTAACAGAAAAATATGAGAGTGGTGTATAGGTGCTGGAACTTGCCAGGATGGATGGCAAAAACAAATCAACAATCACTTCTATTCTGGCAAAGAAAAAACAAATCAAAGAAGCTGATATGGCAAAAGGGGTAAACCTGTTAACAAAAAAGAGATCACAAACAAATGAAGATGTGGAGTTGTTGTTGTTCTTGTGGATCAGGGAAAAACAGTTAGTGGGAGATAGTGTTTCAGAGACGATCATTTGTGAAAATGCAAGGCAGTTGCATGCGGATCTTGTAAGGAAAATGCCTGGTACTAGCGATGATGTTAGTGAATTTAAGGCCATCAGAGGCTGGTTTGAGAGATTTAAGAAGTGTAGTGGCATACAAAGTATTGCAAGGCATGGGGAGGCTGCAAGTTCTGACAAACGTGCTTCTGAAAAATATGTGCAGGAATTCAAGGGGCATTTAAAGGCTGAAGAATTCCAACCCCAAAAAGTGTTCAATTGTGCAAAACAGGCCTCTTTTGGAAGAAAATGCCAAAGAGGACCTACATCATGGAAAAGGAAAAGGCACTGCCAGGACACAAGCCTATGAAAGACAGCCTAACTCTTTTGTTCTGTGCTAACGCTAGTGGAGATTTCAAAGTGAAGCCTTTACTCGTGTATCACTCTGAAAATCCCAGAGTGTTTAAGAAAAACAATGTTGTCAAGAGTAAATTGTGTGTGATGTGGAAAGCTAATAATAAGGCATGGGTCACGAGGCAACTTTTCACCGACTGGGTCTATGAAGTGTTTGGCCTGAATGTGAAAAAATACCTCCTGGAAAAGAAATTACCACTGAAGTGCCTCCTGGTAATGGCCAATGCTCCTAAACATCCTCCAAACTTGGTAGACCAATTGTAGGGATTTCAGTTTTATAACAGTGAAGTTCTTGCCTCCTAACACTACTCCTCTCAACTAGCCCATAGACCAGCAGGTCATTTCTAACTTCAAAAAACTCTATACAAAAACATTGTTTCAAAAGTGCTTTGAAGTGACCTCGGACACTAACACTAAGAGAGTTCTGGAGGAATCACTTCAATATCCTCCATTGCATAAGTTTTATAGGTAAGGCTTTGCAGGGAGTGACTTCCAGGACTTTGAACTCTTCTTGGAAACAACTGTGGCCAGACTGTGTCCTCGAGGAGGATTTTGAAGGGTTTGAGGCTGACCCTGTCGACCCTCTGCCTGTTGTGGTATCTATTGTGGCATTGGGAAAGTCCATGGCATTGGATGTGAGTAGTGAGGATGTGGAAGAGTTGGTGGAGGACCACAGGGAAGAGCTAACCACTGAAGAGCTGCAACACCTTCAACTGGAACAGCAACAGACCACAGCTGAGGAACTTGCTTCAGCAGAGGAGGAGGAAGAGAGAGGGAAGGATGTGCCTTCTTCAGTGATTAAGGACATGTGTGCAAAGTGGAATGAGTTGCAAACTTTTGTGGAGAAATATCACGCTGACCAAGCTGAAACAAGCCATATCTGCAACATGTTCAGTGACAAAACCTTGTTCCATTTTAAGGAAATCTTAAAGAGACACCAGAAACAGAGCACTCTAGACAGTTATTTTGTGTGACATGGGTCCAGTGACTCTCAAGCCTGTCCTAGTGGCATTAAAAGACAAAGAAGGGAAGTAACCCCAGAGAGGGACTTGTTACCTAAAGTCCTCATGGAGTGGGATTCCCCTTCCAAACAATAACCCCAACTCCCTCTCTCCTCCTCCCTTTCTTCCATAAGTCAACAAGAGTCTTCAATAAAGGTATGTAATAGTGATTTAATTGTTCATGTATTTTTATTTAGTTCTCATTTTGTGTATGTAAAACTATACTTAATCTTTAAAAAAATGTATTTTTTGTTAATATTTTTGGGTGTCTGGAACAGATTAATTGTATTTACATCAATTCTTATGGGAAATATCTTCGAATTTAGGCCATTTCAAATTTAGGCTGACCTTCTGGAATGGATTACGGCCAAAAAACGTGGTTCCACTGTATTTGCTAAGGCTCCATTTAGATTATACTGCAATTTTTAAAATCTTTTATCAGGAAGTAATAACCAATTATGTAAATGGACAACAGTTTTCTTGAAATGGATTACTATATCATCTGTTTATATTTGTTAAATGTTAATGGTCTAAGATGTTATCAATCCCATGACCCAGTCTTAGATCTGGCCTCCTAAATTGAAAAAAAAAATACATGAATAAGATTACTATACATACATAATTAAAATGTGCAAGAAAGCAAAGACATGTATATTCAACGAATAAAGAAGCTTTTGAGATTACTACTTGCCATCTTCTATACCAAATTAAAAACACAAAATGGAAAATTTTATGACTCATGAAATCGTAATGACACGACTGCAAACAAACCATACCATAACCGTTGCGTTAGCCACTGGGCCAGCTAGCTTCAATAACATTCATCCAACTATGGTGTAGAAATATACCTAGTTGGACAAATCTTATTGAAGCTAGCTGGCCCAGTGGCTAACTCGATGGTCTGGAGTTTTGAGACTCTCTGACCACGGGTTCAAATCCCGCCCGTGGTATGGTTTAGAAAATTTTAATGGAACTTTGACTTCATGTATCTATATACAGTATATTAATATGTGTAATAAAAATTTATAAAAATATCTTTATTTTTACAAGTATATGTACAGTGGTCCCTCAATTATCGTCTAGAAAATGTACAGAGAACCTTCATGGCGCGCATAACGGAGATAAAACACCTCAATTACTGGGAGCGCTTGAGGTTCCTAAACCTGTATTCCCTGGAACGCAAGAGGGAGAGATACATGATTATATACACCTGGAAAATCCTAGAGGGACTAGTACCGAACTTGCACACGAAAATCACTCACTACGAAAGCAAAAGACTTGGCAGACGATGCACCATCCCCCCAATGAAAAGCAGGGGTGTCACTAGCACGTTAAGAGACCATACAATAAGTGTCAGGGGCCCGAGACTGTTCAACTGCCTCCCAGCATACATAAGGGGGATTACCAACAGACCCCTGGCAGTCTTCAAGCTGGCACTGGACAAGCACCTAAAGTCGGTTCCTGACCAGCCGGGCTGTGGCTCGTACGTTGGTTTGCGTGCAGCCAGCAGTAACAGCCTGGTTGATCAGGCTCTGATCCACCAGGAGGCCTGGTCACAGACCGGGCCGCGGGGGCGTTGACCCCCGGAACTCTCTCCAGGTAAACTCCAGGTATAATCCGTTCCTGGAAGTGGGACTATCATAGAAATAGACAATTTACAAATCAATTTTCCCCATAAGAAATAATGTAAATTCAATTAATCCGTTCCTGACACCCAGAAGTATTAAAACAAAAAATTTTTTTACATGAAATATAGATGTAGTACATAAACAATACAGTGGCACATGATGAATTAAACATTAACAGAATAACACTTACCTTTATTGGCGATTCTTCTTTGTGTATGGAAGACTGGAGAAGGAGACAGATTGGATTATATACTGTTTGGAAGGGGAATCCCCTTCCATCAACACCTCGGGTACCAATTGCTTTTCTGGGGTTACTTCTCTTCTCTGTTTCTTAATGCCACTAGGACCACCTTGAGAGTCACTGGAGTCCTGTCTCGCAAAAAAACTGTCCAGAGAGCTCTGTTTCTGGCGTCTCTTTAAAACTTCCCTAAAATGGGCCAAGACTCTGTCACTGTACAAGTTGCCAATATGGCTTGCAACATCCTTCTCTGGGTGATGTTTCTCCATAAATCTTTCCATCCTACCCCACATTTCAAAAATCTCCTTATTTTCTGAAGAAGGCACCTTCCTCCATCTCTCTTCCTCCTCCTCTGCAGCAAGATTCTGAGCTGCAATCTGTTGCTCTTCCTGCTGAAGCTCTTGCAGCTCCTCAGTGGTTAGCTCTTCGTTGTGGTTCTCCACCAACTCTTCCACATCCTCCAAACTCACATCCAACCCTATGGAACTCCCCAGCGTGACAATAGAGTTCACAACTGACAAAGGCTCATCATGGGCTGCCTCAAACCCTTCAAAATCCCTCTTGTGGACACAATCTGCCCACAATTTTCTCCAAGCAGAGTTCAAAGTCCTGGTAGTCACTCCCTCCCAAGCCTTACCTATAAGGCTTATGCAATGGAGAATACTGAAGTGTTCTTTCCAAAAAATCTCGTAGGGTCAAGTGAGTGTCTGAGGTCACATTCAAGCACCTTTCAAACATTGCTTTGGAGTAGAGTTTTTTAAAGTTTGAAATGACTTGCTGGTCCATGGGCTAGAGGAGAGGAGTGGTATTCGGGGGCAAGAACTTTACTGTGATGAACCCAAACTCCTTCAGAATTAGGTCATCCAAGTTTGGAGGATGAGCAGGTGCACTGTCCATTACTAGGAGGCACTTGAGATCCAATTTCTTTTCCAGGGGGTAATTCTTCACACTAGGGCCAAACACTTCATTGAACCACTCGACGAAAATGCCTTACTATTAGATCTCCAAAACACACACAATTTACTCTTCATAACATTGTTTTTCTTGAACACTCTGGGATTTTCAGAATGGTACACTAGTAATGGCTTCACTTTGAAATCCCCACTAGCATTAGCACAGAACATTAGCGTAAGCCTGTCTTTCATAGGCTTGTGTCCTGGCAGTGCCTTTTGTAGACAGCCTGTACTGTCTGCACAGACAGCCCATGCTGTCTGCCAGCTTAGTTCATATTTTGCGCCATGCTGGTGCTGCCACCTATAAGCGTTGCCACTTCAGCCTGCCTGCCCTTGCCTCACTCTCACTCACACAACGGCCTAGCAGCAAGACACAAGGCCTACTCCTAGCTCCTCTCATGGGATGGCCCTGCCCGGGCCATGGGCACAACACACAAGCCTGTGTACCCACCACGACTTAACAATAAAGTAAGAAGCATCGGGAAGAAGTTTATAATTCACACCCCGCTTTCAGTATACCAAATAAACTCGTTATAAATGGTGGAAAGAGGTGGTCGCAGCAGTTGTGTTTGCCCAGAGAGAGGAAGGAAGAGGGATGAAGTCATCTTCACTATCACCCCATGCAAGAAGCATCCGTCTCTTAACGAGTTATCCTGATGTCGTGTCTGCACGTTTGAGCATCCAGACACAGGTACAAGCAGGATCCAGCCGAAATTTACCGAATTTCTTCGAGAATTGTAAGTGGCGTCACAGTGACCCCACGCTACAGCGTCCCATGCTGTTTCTCAAGTCACGTGTTCAGCGTCACTTGTATGTTGCTGTTGTTGTTCAGCTCAGCACAGCTGTTTCAGCAAGCCAGAGGTGAGTTTCGTGGTGATTTCTGTGTCCAGTGTGTTTCCCTGTGTTTGTGGGTGGGAGGAGGAGGAATGGCCAGATGCTCCCTTGCCATAAACTCATCCACGCTCCTCACCACCACACTACCATACACCACTGCCCACTCCCTCTGCTGTGTTTTCTGCTGTTTTCCGTGTGAATTCATTGCCAGAACTGTGTATCTGAGTGCCCGAGGCCACTCGAAGCTACGTGGATCAGCATGCCACGTAGATCACGACGCCACGTGGATCCCGACGCCACGTGGGTGTGGGCGATGTCACGTGCATCTACAAGCCACGTGAGTTACCAGATGTCCCAGGCCACATGCTGTGGTCTGCTGCCCGCATCACATTAACATCACCGACGATGCTGCCCGACTTCATGACGTCATGATGTCTGCTGACGTCACCTCACGATGTCTGCCTGACGTCACCTCGAGATGTCTGCTGACGTCACAGTGCTGCTGACGTCACCTCGCGACATCACGCCTGACATCACATGATGTCACATCGAGTGTTTCTAGTAATTATTTCAGTATTGTCGAGAAGATATATGTCGTGTGTTAATTCCTCTCAGTCAGTGTTCTCACATTTTAGTATGTCTTAGTCAGTTTTCTGCACAGAAAAGCATCATTTGCTAGTTTAAGCCATGTTGTACCGCATGTACCGCAGTGTGTTTAAAGTTTCCGTGTGTCCAGTGAGGTCTGAGCCAGACCTGAGTAGCACCACTGTGTTAAGTCACCCGTGTGACCAGTGTGTTTGACAGCTATCAGACAGCCCCGAGTGACCGAGCCCTCTTGTACAGAAAGCTTTTATGCTCGTCGCTCGTGATGTTCTGCAGAATCGTACCTGCTACGATTCCCATCGAGATTTGTTTCACTTCACCTCCAGACCGTCAAAGTGCAGTTATATGTAGAGAAACAAGTCTGGGGACGCTTAGACTTACCTCTGCTATAACTCCAACTGCCCAGAGAGATGACACTCGCCAAGCCGCAGTTAGCCACTGTCGGCAGGCGCTGTGTCAGCCTCGTGTCACAAGCTTCAGTGAGCAGCCTGCACAAAGAAGATGTCACTTTGACTGCTAGCTTGCTCACTGCAGTCTGGTGTATGATGTTACGACTCCCAGATGTTTCACCCAGTCGTCTCTGCCACGACTCGCTCCACAACTCGCTCCACGCTCGCCGGCAGTGACAGCCCAGCGACAGTACCAGTCGAGAAGTGTCCTCCTGAGTCGCTTGCCAGAAGTCCTGCCCAGTTGCCGAGTTTTGTCGACGCCTCACTCGAGGGCACCAGCATGTTGTGCCCCAGGTTGAGTGAAAACCTGCAGTGACTCCTACGATGACTGCTTCACCGTTCTAGAGGAGACTGTACCCTGTTACGTCACAGCTCAGCTGCAGCGATGTCTCCTGTGCTGCAATATCTGTCCAGACGCAGGAAGGCGTGCAGTGATGCCCTTCGTCGCTCACTGCCTTTGACCACGATGTTTAGCACACCCCACATGTTTTTTTCTTCCCTCCCTGTAGGAAGTTTTTTTTCCATGTCCATATGTATATATATGTTTCTATTTTGTGTTCTGTGCCCTGTTCCTACGAGAGAGAGACCGAGTTTCTTTTACCACCAGTATTGTCGCGTCGGGACGATGCGCGGTAGGTGGCCGAGCGTATGTAGACAGCCTGTACTGTCTGCACAGACAGCCCATGCTGTCTGCCAGCTTAGTTCATATTTCGCGCCATGCTGGTGCTGCCACCTATAGGCGTTGCCACTTCAGCCTGCCTGCCCTTGCCTCACTCTCACTCACACAACGGCCTAGCAGCAAGACACAAGGCCTACTCCTAGCTTTCTCTCATGGGATGGCCCTGCCCGGGCCATGGGCACAACACACAAGCCTGTGTACCCACCACAACTTAACAATAAAGTAAGAAGCCTCCGAAGAAGTTTATCATTTACTCCCCGCTATACCAGAATACCAAACAAACTCGTTATACTTTTCTTCCTGAGTAATGCAGGTCCTCTTTGGCATTTTCTTCCAAAAGAGGCCTGTTTCATCACAATTGAACACTTGTTCAGGTTTCAGCTCTTCACTGTTTATGTACTCCTTGAATTCATGCACATATTTTTCAGCCGCCTTGTGATCCAAACTGGCAGCCTCACCATGCCTTACCACACTGTGTATGTTAGTATGCTTCTTAAATCTCTCAAACCAGCCTTTGCTGGCCTTAAATTCACTCACATCACCACTAGTTGCAGGCAATTTCTTTACCAAATCGTCATGCAACTGCCTAGCCTTTTCACAAATAAGCGACATCATAAGACTATCTCCTGCTAATTGTTTCTCGTTTATCCACACCAATAATAACTTCTCAACATCTTCGAGTACTGGTGATCTCATTTTTGTCAGCATATTTACCCCCTTTGCAACAACAGCGTCCTCGATTTCCTTTTTCTTGGCTATGATGGAAGATATGGTTGTACGGGATTTGTCATACATCCTGGCCAGTTTGCCCACACGTACGCCACTATCATATTGTTCCATGATGTTTTTCTTAAATTCAATCATATTTCTCACCTTCTTTACCAAAGGCTTGGCACTAGGAGTTTTCTTTGGAGCCATGGTAGCTTATTTAGCACTTAAATAACTTGCAAGCACTAAAATAAATGGAATATTATGAAATATTTCGCTGGAGCACGTGAGGGGACCATCACTCACTGGTAAACAATGGCACACTGGCTGGGAAGGGAAGGCCCAGGCTGCTCAGAGCGTGAGTACGCGTCCCAGACGAAGGACTATTAGCGAGTTACCGGACCATTTGCGAGCCAATATTTAGACGAAATAACAGGACTATTTCCGAAATGGGCGACTTTCAGGCCAGACGATTATTGAGGGACCACTGTACTTGGTATACAGGCCTAGCTGACATCAATGACATACTATGTACTAGTATATAGAAAGCCCCTTGTTATGCAAGTCATTTTGGGCAAATCAGGTAAATTTTGTTCCAGGATGCGACCTACACCAGTCGACTAACAACCAGGTGCCTATTTTACTGATGGGTGACATGTCAATGTTTTCCAGCCATACCAGGGGATTGATCCCTGTACCTCAGTGTGCGAACTGAGTGTGTTAGCAATCAAGCTACAGGACACCTTATTTCTCTGCATATCTTACAATGTATGCATGGTAACCTGGGGGCTTCAAGTATAAATGTATGGTACTGTAAATTTTTAATGTCTATTTCCTTTAATGTACATTGTGCAAAAAAAAAAAAAATGCAGAAACCTGAGATTGTACAATCCATATCACATTACTCTACCTTTTCATGTAAAATAAATTTGTAATAATAAAGGCAGAACTCAAGTCCTAAAGGTAGAAAATATAGTGCCTGCATTCTGAAGAATGTGTGGGGAATGTTGCAGTTCGTAGGGTCTTTTGAACTGCGAGATCAATCAACTGATATCTATCTATCTATCTCTATCTCTCTCTCTCTCCTGGCAAGACAACTACTGAATAAACGATGGTGAATATGTTTCCATCTTTGGGTTGCTGAGGGTTCATTATATCCATTACATATGGAATTCTAAACAAGTGATTACATAGTGTAATAATAATTTTTGTATTACATATAAAGTTTAAGTGCTTAATATTACAGCACAAAATACGATACAGTCATCCCCCGAAAATTCATGGTGGGTTACATTCTTAGAGGTCCCATGAAAACAGAATCCTCAAATAAAAGAAAATTGTGTCTACACAATAATGTAGTTACAGATGTTGTTCATTTTTGTATTTCAGAGACTACATCTCTGTAATACAGGTATATTACTCTAATCTGGTTAATGATGATAATGATAAGGAATAATGAGCAGAATAGAGAGATTTGGAAGCAGGGAATCCCAAAGAGTCAAATAGCACTGGATAACATTGTATTCACTGGATGCCCCAACAGTAAAAACATTGGATAATCGAAATCCACAAATAAGGAAGTATGAAAATTTCAAGGGACATTTACAGGCGGGCCCTGCTTATGCAGCAGGCTAGGTTCTGGGCTACTGCTGTATAGCAAAAAAATCACTAAAGTGTTCGCATCGCTATTGGGCCGTGCGGACATGCTGCGCAGTAGCTCCTGATTGAGTTGGCTTTTGCGCAGTGTTGACGTGTACTTAGCTCTGTGAAGACCTGTTTGCGCGCTCTCTACGAATTGAAGCAAGATGCCCTCCATCGAGCAACTTTACCAACAGCTTAAGGAAGAATTGAGGATAGCGAAGTTGGAGATTCGGCGACTGACCGAGGAAAACAAGAAGATTCGTAGTAGTTCTCCTGTTTTGAGTCCTCAGGTCAAGAAGGGAAACTGGTCAGTGGCTAGACAGCAGGGAACGAAGTTGACGATAAAGAAGACAAATGGAAAGATAGAAACGATGAAGAAGAAAGAGACTGCCGTGGAAACTGTTGTGGAAACATCTAATACATTCTCAGTGCTACCCGACGAATGTGAGTCGACTACTGGGAACATCACGACGAACGACACCAAGGAAGGTAAGAATATTGTTGTTGTTGGGGATAGCCAAGTTAGGTATATGGATAGGGCGTTCTGCTTGAAGGACAGGAGTAGGAGACAGAGAGTTTGCTTTCCTGGGGCTGGGATGGAGGATATTGTTAGCTGTCTGGATGACATCATGAGAGGTAATGGGAGCAATCCTATTATCTGTCTCAGTGCTGGAGGCAACGATGTTGGCAGACGTAGGAGTGAAGACCTGATTAGCAGGTATAGGTCAGCAATAGAAATAATTAGGAGTAAGGGTGGGAACCCTGTCATATGTGGTATTTTGCCAAGGAGAGGAGTTGGAAATGAATGGTTGTCCAGGGCAATTGGTGTCAATTGCTGGCTGGACAAATACTGTAAGGAAAATGCGGTAACATTCATTGACAACTGGGACCTCTTCTATGGCAGAAATGACATGTATGCCAGGGATGGGGTTCACTTATCTAGGTCTGGGGTGGTGTTACAAAAAACGCGATTCTAAAAGCTTAGATATCTCCAGTGAATACTAGAAAGGACTGCCCTTCTAGCATCCAGCCTGTTTCTGGGTTTTCGTAACAAGTAGTCAGTATCCTTGTCCAATTATCCATTAAAATTCAGTATTATTCAATAGTGCTTCAGGATTACAACTGGTAGGCTACTAACTAGAGAAATTAAAATTTAATAAATTTATTAATCATTAAGTTGTCTAGAGGTATATTATCAAATTAAATTAATTCAAGCAATCAAAATAAAATCAATCTCTCGAGTTCAATATTATTGTGCTGAACATCAAAATGGTATACAATACCGACAGGTTGTTAGGTAAGACACATATGCAACAGTTAGACAACTTTATTCCGAAACGTTTCGCCTACACAGTAGGCTTCTTCAGACGAATACAGAAAGTAGGCAGGAACAGTAGAGATGTGAAGACGATGTAATCAGTCCATCACCCTTGAAGTCGTAGAATTTGAGGTTGTCAGTCCCTCAGCCTGGAGCAGTTCAGTTCCATAGTCAGGAACTATCTGAAGATCAAGCGACAGTGCAGAGACTTAAATACTGTCGGAAGGAGAGGTGCAGAGTAGTAGTAGTAGTGAAAATGTAGCCACTGAGAGGTCATGTCCCTCTCAGATCCAACCCTTTTTCACTTGAAAAGCTTGTCCAAGGTGTTTTCTGTACCAAGATGCCATGTGTTGCAGTGTCTGACAGGATGATGGACTGATTACATCGTCTTCACATCTCTACTGTTCCTGCCTACTTTCTGTATTCGTCTGAAGAAGCCTACTGTGTAGGCGAAACGTTTCGGAATAAAGTTGTCTAACTGTTGCATATGTGTCTTACCTAACAACCTGTCGGTATTGTATACCATTTTGATGTTCATCCTGTCAGACACTGCAACACATGGCATCTTGGTACAGAAAACACCTTGGACAAGCTTTTCAAGTGAAAAAGGGTTGGATCTGAGAGGGACATGACCTCTCAGTGGCTACATTTTCACTACTACTACTACTCTGCACCTCTCCTTCCGACAGTATTTAAGTCTCTGCACTGTCGCTTGATCTTCAGATAGTTCCTGACTATGGAACTGAACTGCTCCAGGCTGAGGGACTGACAACCTCAAATTCTACGACTTCAAGGGTGATGGACTGATTACATCGTCTTCACATCTCTACTGTTCCTGCCTACTTTCTGTATTCGTCTGAAGAAGCCTACTGTGTAGGCGAAACGTTTCAGAATAAAGTTGTCTAACTGTTGCATATGTGTCTTACCTAACAACATTATTGTGCTGAAAGCACATATCACATTTATAATTCTTAAGTACCGTCTGGTACATTAACATTTAATAAGATATTACAAATATGTACAAGTAAGTTTGTGTATGCGTGTAAGTGCTCTAAGTAGTTCACTATGTCTCATGACTCGACTAGACTTAAACAAGTGACTGACAAAGTCCTCTAATAAACTAACTTCTTGACCGACTGGCAACCCGAACAGTCTGCTTGAACAATGAAAAGAATGCTAAGCCCAATAGCCATATAACAAGCGACTGCGACACAATCAGGATCAAGGAGATAACATAACGACACTAAGTAGGGACCATCAGCAGATCCTCAACAAAAGTTACAAAACTCCCTTACTACTGAATCTAAGTTCAGCATAGGAAAAACCCGACTGTGACAATACACAGAAACCAGTACAAAATTAGGTCAGAAGCTATAGCTAAGGACCTGAGATGTTCAGAGTGTCTAAGCGACACACAACCTCAGTACAACGTCGAAAATCACTAAGTCTATACAATGTTCTGTGAACAGAGTTCTACAGAACTAACAAGAATAATGAGACAGACAATCTGTCCAACCACCAAGCGAGTCTAGAGCAGACTGAATACTTCACGAGAGGTGAGGACCCCCCCCCCCTCGATCACGTGATAGCCCCATGGACAGCACAGCTCAGAAGCCGGCAGTATAACGAGCGACAAGCGATAATTACAGTAGTTTGACAATCAAGACTTGAACTGAGCACATATTATGTACATCCTAACAACATAAGTCAAATAACAATATAACAGTCAAATAATAATATAAAGTCATACATTTACGATTTAGCTATTATCGCAAATATAAGCAATATAAAATTAAATGAAAAGGTAATATACATTATATATATACATAATAATCATTGTAACCCATTCAGGGGTTGCAACAGGTGGTAGCACTGGCAACTGCAGTGGAGGGAGCAGTTAGGACTTTAAACTAGGAATAGTTAGTGGTATGGGTTTTGGCAGGAAAACAGTGAAGTCCCAGTGTAGTAATATTACGAGTTCTAGGGGAACTAGTAATAAGCAGAACAAGGTAGATATTGAAAAGCCAGGGACTTTGGGTGATAAGGACAGTAATAGGTTTAGTAGAAAAACAGAAATGAGCAGGAAGGGTAAAGAGAAAGGAGAGTCTTTCAATGTTTATTATGCTAATTGCCGTAGTGCTAGGAATAAGATGGGCGAGTTGAGATTAGTTGCTAGTGCAGGTAACATTGATGTATTTGCCTTAACTGAGACGTGGTTTAATTAAAAAAGTCGGGACATGCCTGCGGAATGTCATATTCAGGGTTTTAAACTGTTCCAAGTAGATAGAAGTATCGGGAAGGGGGGTGGGGTGGCATTGTATGTCCGAGATCGCTTGAACTGTTGCATAAAAACGGGTATTAAGTCTGAAGTAACACATACAGAGTCTGTTTAGATAGAATTTTCAGAGGGGCATGAAAAACTGATTTTAGGAGTGATATACCGTCCCCCAAACTTAGATAGGGACCAAGGGAGACTACTATGGGAGGAAATTGATAAGGCCACAAGGAACGATAATGTAGTAATTCTAGGAGACTTTAACTTTAGTCATATTGATTGGAATTTCTTGACTGGGAATTTAGAATCATACGACTTCTTAGAAGTAGTTCAGGATTGTTTTTTGAAGCAGTTTGTGACAGAACCTACAATGGGAAATAACCTGCTTGACTTAGTTATGGTAAACAATGAATCCCTTGTTAATAATTTAGAAATTTCAGAGGAACTGGGTGCTAGCGACCACAAATCAATTACATTTAGCATTGAATGGAAGTACGATAGTAGCGATAACTCAGTAACAGTCCCAAATTTTCGCTTAGCAGATTACGATGGGCTTAGAGAACACTTATCATCTGTTGACTGGGGTAACGAAGTGAGATATCAATATGACAGTTTTCTGAACACTATACATGCTGCTCAAAGAACGTTTATCCCATATAAAGAAATCAGATCAAATAGAAATGACCCAAAATGGATGAATAATAGGCTCAAATATCTACTAGGGCATAAGAAAGGAATTTATAGGCGTATCAAAAGAGGCGAGGGTCATCTTATGAATCAATATATTGACATTAAAAGGGACATTAAAAAGGGGATAAGAAAAGCTAAAAGGGACTATGAAATTAAAGTTGCTAGGGATTCTAAAACTAACCCAAAAAGTTTTTTCCAGGTCTATAGAACAAAAGTTAGAGATAAGATAGGTCCCCTTAAAAATAACTATGGGCACCTTACTGACAAAGAGAATGAAATGTGCTCGATTTTTAATATTATTTTCTCTCAGTTTTTACACAGGAAGACACTAACAATATTCCAGTAATTAATTTTTATAGTGGGCTAGAACAGTTGGGATATAGCCATAAGCCAGTAGATAGGTCTAACATAGTACTCACTATCGATAATGAGGTATGCCACGAAACATCTAAGGTGGCAAATTGCTTTAATTCCTACTACACATCTGTTGCATCAACACTAGTAAGTAAACTACCAGCTGCATCAAATACCTTTAACACAGACTCTGATAAGTTTCAAACATACTATACCAATAAAGGGGTAACCCCAAACAGTTGTCAACTAGTAAGTGTATCTCATGACTTCATTCAAAAAAAACTAAGCAGGTTAAACCCAACTAAGAGCACAGGCCCTGATAACATCCCATCTAAGTTCCTAAAAGATGGTGCTTTTGAACTGTCAATCCCTATTGCTCACATAATAAATCTATCAATCACCACTAATACCGTACCGGAGGGGTTCAAGGAGGCCAGAGTTACTCCTATCTTCAAGAAAAATAATAGGTCTGATGTAAGCAACTATAGACCTGTTAGTATACTCAGTATAATATCTAAAATTCTGGAGAGGGCGGTGTATTCTCAAGTAGTTAAGTACCTTAATGACAACAGCATTCTCCATAGCTATCAATCGGGCTTTAGAAGATCCTACTCAACCGATACCTCCCTTATTAATCTGATGGATTACCTGAGAACTGAAATGTCAAAAGGGAACCTCATAGGTATGGTAACCTTAGACCTGCAATAGGCCTTCGATACTGTCAACCACAATATATTATGTAATAAACTTCAATCTATCGGTATAGGTTCTGTAGACTGGTTTAAGTCCTACCTTAGCAACAGGAGACAAATAGTCAAAATCAACAAAACGGAATCAGAACCCCTGCCGATAACATGTGGAGTTCCCCAAGGTAGTATTCTGGGTCCCTTACTATTCTTATGTTATGTCAATGATATGCCTATCAGTGTCAAGTGCAAACTCCTACTGTATGCAGATGACAGTGCTCTGTTAGTGACAGGTAAAGACCCACAAGATATTGCTAATGTTTTAACACTGGAACTGGAGTCCTGCAGCAAATGGTTAGTAGACAACAAACTATCATTACACCTAGGGAAAACTGAAGCCATTCTCTTTGGAACGAAACATAAACTGAGAAGGGTAAATAATTTTAATGTTCAGTGTAATGGGGAGTCCATCACTTTGGTTTCATCAGTTAAATATCTGGGAATCCCCTTTGACCCATGCATGTCAGGAGAATTGATAGGGAACAGTGTAGTAAAGAAAGCGAATGCCAGGCTGAAGTTCCTGTATAGACAAGCACAGTGTCTACCTACTGAGGCTCGCAGGACCCTATGTCTAGCCCTTATACAATGCCATATGGATTACGCTTGCTCTTCTTGGTACTCTGCCTTGACAAAAAAACTGAAAGATAGACTGCAAATCACCCAGAACAAAATCGTAAGATTCATCCTGGGGCTGGGACCAAGAGAACATGTAGGCCAGGATGAATTACAGCAGTTGGATATGCTGAATGTTGAAGACAGAGTAAAACAACTGAAGCTAAATCATGTTTATAAAATTGCTCACGAACAGTGTCCAGAATATCTTGCTGTCAATTTTGTCAAGGTTGGGAACCAAAGCAATCATAGTACTAGGGGGAGAGAGCACAACTTTGTAGTACCCACAGTCAGTGGCCAGGCTTCAAACACCTTTTATTGTACAGCAATAAAGGAATGGAACAGACTACCCACAAATGTCAAGGCCAGTCATAGCTTGAACCAGTTCAAGAAGACTGCCAAAAAGTGTCTGATGAATGAAGCAACAGAAAGGGAGGGGAATGATTTTCTATTTTTTAGCTAAAATACGTGTAAATTTTACCTTATCCCTAGTAATGACCCTCGTATTGTAGATAGTCGTAATGACCCTCGGGTAGTAGATAGTCTTAATGACCCTCGTATTGTAGATAGTCTTAATGACCCTCGTGTAGTAGATAGTCTTTTTAGTATGATAATAAGATGTTATCTTCATTATAGAATAATAAGAAAATATTATAACCTTTATATTATAATAAGGTAAAAGGACCCCAATGGAAATAAGTCACTCTGTCTGACTTTTTTGGGTTATCCTAGGTTCTCTACACATATGCTGCTATGTATGATAATTCTATGTAACTGTATTGTGTATACCTGAATAAATTTACTTACTTACTTACTTACACAGTCACTAGTGAAATGGTTGTGAAGCAGATAGACAGACTGAAGCAAAATAAGTCGCCGGGTCCTGATGAGGTTTTTTCAAGGGTTCTTAAGGAATGCAAAATGGAACTCTGTGAACCATTAACTAATATTTTTAATTTATCTCTTCAAACAGGTGTAGTGTCTGATATGTGGAAGATGGCTAATGTAATTCCTATTTTTAAAACAGGGGACAAGTCGTTACCGTCAAATTACCGCCCAATAAGCCTGACCTCAATTGTAGGCAAATTACTAGAGTCAATTATAGCTGAGATTATAAGAAGCCATCTCAATAAGCATAGCTTGATTAATGATACTCAGCATGGATTCACAAGAGGCCGGTCTTGTCTAACTAATTTATTAACTTTCTTCAGTAAAGCTTTTGAGGCTGTTGACCACGATAAAGAATTTGATATTATTTACTTAGATTTTAGTAAGGCTTTTGATAGAGTTCCGCACCATAGACTGTTAAAGAAAGTGGCAGCTCATGGCATTGGGGGAAAAGTGCTCTCGTGGATCGAGTCATGGCTCACAGACAGGAAGCAGTGTCCATAAATGGGGTTAAATCCGAGTGGGGATCTGTAACAAGTGGTGTTCCACAGGGATCAGTCTTGGGCCCGTTGTTGTTTATAATATATATCAATGATCTTGATGAGGGAATTACTAGTGATATGAGCAAATTCGCCGATGACACAAAGATAGGTAGGATAATTGATTCAAACGTAGATGTTATGGAACTTCAGGAGGATTTAAACAAACTCTATTCTTGGTCAGAAAAGTGGCAGATGCAGTTCAATGTAGATAAATGCAAGGTTCTGAAGCTTGGGAGTGCCCATAACCCTAGTACTTATAAGTTAAATGATGTAGAACTTAGCCATACAGATTGCAAAAAGGACTTGGGGGTTATGGTGAGCAGCAACCTTAAACCAAGACAGCAATGCCTAAGCGTACGTAATAAGGCAAATAGATTACTGGGATTTATATCAAGAAGTGTAAGCAACAGAAGTCCAGAGGTCATACTGCAGCTTTATACATCATTAGTAAGGCCTCACCTAGATTATGCAGCTCAGTTCTGGTCTCCATATTACAGAATGGACATAAATTTGTTAGAAAACATTCAGCGTAGGATGACTAAATTAATACATAGCATTAGAAATCTTCCTTATGAAGAAAGATTGAATACTCTTAAGTTACATTCACTTGTTAGACGAAGAATGAGGGGAGACCTGATTGAAGTGTATAAGTGGAAGATAGGTATTAATAAAGGGGATATTAATAAGGTCTTGAGGATGTCTCTCCAAGAGAGAACCCGCAGTAATGGATTTAAATTAGATAAGTTTAGATTTAGAAAGGACATAGGAAAGTACTGGTTTGGAAATAGGGTAGTTGATGAGTGGAACAGTCTACCTAGTTGGGTTATTGAGGCTGGGACTTTGGGTAGTTTCAAATTTAGGTTGGATAAGTACATGAGTGGGAGGGGTTGGATTTGAGTGGGACTTTCACATCAGAGCTTATTTCTTGGGTGGCATTGAAAATTGGGTTGGGCAAATGTTTTGTTAGTGGGATGAATTGTAAAGGACCTGCCTAGTATGGGCCAACAGGCCTCCTGCAGTGTTCCTCCTTTCTTATGTTCTTATGTTCTTATAACCATTTTTCACTTTCAAATACCTTTAAAAGTCTGATAACATGTTTACACTATCGTAATTTAGTGAGCAACAGAGCTAGGCCTAAAAAATGTATATACAGTCCACACATTACTTACCTCAAAATATTTTCATCCTTAGCTTAAAGTGAGTGGTGGATATATTTACTGTAGGAAGTTTGAATCACTGAAGAATGAGTAAAATTGAAAATTGCTGCATCAGTGAAACACTGTAAAGTAAAGTGCTGTAAAGCAGGACACTCCTGTACATCACTAATCTGGTTAATGGTAAATATTCATATAAAATAAGGAACAGATTAGAGAGATTTGGGTGTGGGGAAACCCAAAGAATCAAATAATATCAAATAACAACTTATCAGTTTTCTAAACCATCACATCACAACAATGTATTCACTGGATGCCCATCAATAAAAAATTGGGTAACCGAAATCCGCAAATAAGGAAGTCCGTAAGTTTGGAGTGACAACTTATGAGATTATATGGGATGTTGGTAACAGATGCAGATGTGTTCAGTTATAATCCCACTTTTCTCAGAACAAGAGCCAAACAAGCAACATCAGTAAACAAAGCCAGAACACATATTTACACTCTAGTCTAACTTAACAATAAATTAAAACTGTTATTACTGTAGGGAATCACTAAGGCCTATAATTATCACATATTGAAAATTTTTAAATCCCAACTTTAATATATTGTAAAATTTTAATTATTTTAAAAAACTGTGCTACAGAACATTAAAAATCATGTTGAAACAAAATACTGAATTTTATCATGTCTTTACAGTTTGAAGGATATACTGGACTGTATATTTCTTGCCTCTCACACACACTAACAAGCATAATTTTAAAAGCAAAATAATACTGACACTTGTAAGTTACCTGTACACTAGATGGTTCAAGTAATAATTACCCCCAGGCCTAGTCCCAGACTAGGCTTTACTGTTGAAGCCCTGATCAATCAGGTTGTCAGTGCTCACTCATAATGCCTGGCTGATCATTAACTTTTTTTTCAAGAACTTTTCAAGTTCCCTCTTGAAGATAGTTTTAAGTATATTTTTGACTAATACACGTATTTCACTGGAGGGCATTGAAAAATCCTGGACTCTTCATGCTTTGTGTATACTGTACATTTATTGATCTCTTATCTTACTTTACAGGTATTTTACAGTCTACCATAGAATACTGTGTTCAAAATACTATCAGGTCAAGATGCTGAATGAAACATTAATCCTGGCTTACAGCACACAACTTACCAGTTTAATATGTATCCTTGTTCAATCTAAACTTTAATACCATAGTTGTTCTCAACTTACCTGAAAAGAAAAAGAAAAAAGTGTTACTGTGGCATAAACTTGCATATAAACATGGCTATTAAAAAAAGAGGCTGTTGGTTCAGTGCCAAAATAATGGACCAGACTGTCCAGCTTTTGGTCTAGCACCAAACATCTTATACTGTATAAGCTTTAGACTACTGACCTGTTAGTGGTAGTATGTACTGAAATCACTGGTGTATATCATATGTGAGAAAGTGTATCAAATTAATACAACTTCCACCTAAGAAGCATAATTTGCACTACTAGTTAGCAGTAATTTACATATTAGTCAGTTTTTTACTTATAATTGACTGAAAAGAAGGAATGTGACAGCAATTAGCATATGCTCCACTATACAGTGGTACCTCAGAATATGAACAGCTCAAAACTCAAACAATTATGTAAGTGTATTTATGTAAGCGCTTTTGTAAGTGTATTTTTGTGGGTCGGAAACAGATTAATCTAATTTACATTATTCCTTATGGGAACAAATTCGTTTGGTATCACAACTCGAACAGCCTTCTGGAACAAATTAAGTTCATATCCCGAGGTACCACTGTATTTCTTTTTCACCTAAGAAGTGGTTTAATTTCAAGCACCCAAAATAGCACAGAAAATAGTTAAATTACAGTAACTGCATAGTTTTATAGCGTGGAATTGGCAAAGAGCATAAATATTAGAATAAGGATATCATACTTTACATATTATAAATTTTTTAACACATCGGTAGTTTCCCAACAAGATTGGGTATACAAATAACCCCACATAACTTCTCTCTTTTATGTGTGGGTTATTTGTATACCCAATCTTGTTGGGAAACTACCGATGTGTTAAAAAATTTATAATATGTAAAGTACGATATCCTTATTCTTAACACACAGACATCACAGTCTAGATAAACACCTCTTTGATATTCCCAGTGTTCACCTGAACCTCTAAAGAAATGTGATGCAAATTAAAGGGTCAAAAATGTAGAATAACTTGTGAGATGAATTAAAAAGCTATTTGCTTAATGAATTCAAACAAAAACTTTAAAAAAAAAAAATGGCATGTTTAATGTATTTCCTTGAAGCAATTCCTAATGAAACTACTTAAATTGCCACTATACTTTCACATCTAAGTTATAAATTACACCACGTTCATTTGTTTTAAATTTAATCATGTGTTCAACTATTACATCATTACTTCCTTATTTGCTTTTTAATTCTCCTAAAGTTGAGTTTCATTGAAATACTAAACCTTAATTTAATGTCTTTCGCTTTAGACTACTATGGTCTTTTCTTTTTAACATATACGTATATGCTGTTCACCTACTACTGTAACTTTAATATATCTTCTTGGGAAAATATAATTATATTTTATCTTAAATTTTTTTGGGACACCACTCACACAGACTTCTCTATTCCCTTTAATGTAAAAAATGCACAGCTGTGCGATTACATATTTGTAGCTATATGAGCAGAGCTATGTCCATGGTGTCCCATCTTCAGCATTTAATGTACCACATAATTTTTAAAAGTTAGGTATTAACCTACCACAGGATGGGACACTGGTGCCGACCATTCTCCGATGTTGTTTCATCACACACTCCATTCTGTTCTTGCTTAAGTCTCATCCGATGAAGAAACTGAGCTATTTCCTCGGCTCTGTCTGTTGCTTTTTCTGGCAACTGTCCTGAATCACTGCATACACTAGCCATTTGATCTAGTGTTGTAGTGTCATATTAAAATGAAGATGTAGTTTCCATGTCACAAGTTACTAAGGGTTGATCAGGTTGTGTTTGCCATCAAGTTCTGGTTATCATTATTATCTAATATCTGGAGGAAGCCCTCACACATTACAAAGTGTGATTTGGCATCTAAACATTAAATTATATTTTATGACCTGTAATATTTATACTGTACATGTTTGACTGAAACTATTTTCATGAAAATAGTTTAGGTAAACATCACAAATATTTCATTACATGTAGTAACTGTATGGTACATTTTTGCCCCATTTTCATTAAAATACCACAATACATTCTATCAACATTTTGAGAAAAATACTGTAAAGGTAAGTTTAGAATGCTTTTAATGGCTAAATGAAAACGAATTGTGACAAAGTCACAATGAAGTCACAGAACCATATCTGAAGCACTGCTGAGTTAACTCTCTCTCAATTTAACAGACTAATAAGGGAGAGCAGGAAGTCAGTAATATCAACTGTGGTGGACAAAGAGCAGACTGCTTTGCTATTACCATAACAACAGGCAATTCTGTAACCAATGGACTCTGTCCACTGTTCCAAATAAAGTGACCCAACGGATTTTTGTCCCACATCTCTGAAGTCCGTTAAATCAAGGGTTTGCCACCATTTCTTGTTGTATTCTTGTTCGAGGCAAGAACTTTAATAGATATTATACAGCTTTGATAACTAGGAGGCAAATTTTGATAACACAATGTATGTTTACCCTAAACCTTGAAAATGAAGCCAAATAATTTCAAGGATAATAGTAACTATTCTGATAACACATCAAGTCCCACCATAGTTATATTTCTAACCAAGAACATTATGAATTCTGAAAAATACTTGTGTAAGTACTTCAATTAGAAAAAAAAATTCTAGTGACTTTGGGCTGTGTAGGTGCTAATTTGCTCATGTTATTGAAAAAATTGTGAAACTTTAAACATTCATTTTCATGTAATAAATTAAAATGAAGGTTTGTTTGCTTCAAACCTTCAATGTTAATCTATCACAATGAGAGGAGGCTTTGGATTGTTACTGGACTGTAGGTGCCAGTTTGCAACACACTACTTCATCCTGACGCTGGCTTCATCTCATAGCTCACACACAGTCTGCAAATTACATTTTCTTAAAAATTTATTATTTTATAGGATTGTAGAGAAATTTAAACAGAATAATACTGAGATAGTATAATATAAACTAAAATTTTAAGTTTTATAATTTCTTATGGGTTTTGTTCCTGATCCAGTACATAGTTACATTTATCTCTTCTTCCTATAAGGTTTTCATTTATACCTCGAGAATGCCCATCACTGGTGCCACGGTGCCCCATGGCCTGGTCACTAAAGCTCTCGCTTCACACAGCGAGGGTAGAAACATTGGGCATGTTTCTTTACACAGGTTGTCTATGTTCACCCATCAGTAAAATGGGCACCTAGGAGTTAGGTGACCGGTGTGGGTCGCATCCTGGGACAAGGACCTAATTTACCCGAAATGCTTTGCATAATGGGGCTTTCTATATAGTAGTATGTCACTGATGTCAGCTGGGCCAGTATACCATGTACTTGTACTTGCAGTAAATAATGATACTGTATTATTATATTATTATTAACTAGAGGGAGGGTCATGGTACTATTGGCAGGTGCAGCTGCCCTCTGCTCAACCTTACAATTTAATTTCTGTTGGACAGGTTGAGAAAAACTCCTGATGTGTGTGTGTGTATGTTTGTTAGTTATCATTTTGTCCTAGGCACATGTCGATTAGACACTAG
Organism: Cherax quadricarinatus; assembly: GCF_038502225.1. Classification (NCBI taxonomy): domain Eukaryota; kingdom Metazoa; phylum Arthropoda; class Malacostraca; order Decapoda; family Parastacidae; genus Cherax; species Cherax quadricarinatus. Next base: position 69,844,119 of record NC_091295.1, on the reverse strand, counting down.
GCCTGTAGTATGCATGTATGTATGTATGTATGTATGTACTCACCTAGTTGTACTCACCCAGTGTTGAGGTTGCAGGGGTCGAGTCCTAGCTCCTGGCCCTGCCTCTTCACTGGTTGCTACTAGGTCACTGTGTACTCACCTAGTTGAGGTTGCAGGGGTCGAGTCCAAGCTCCTGACCCGCGTCTTCACTGGTCGCTACTAGGTCACTCTCCCTGAACCATGAGCTTTATCATACCTCTGCTTAAAGCTATGTATGGATCCTGCCTCCACTACATCGCTTCCCAAACTATTCCACTTCCTGACTACTCTGTGGCTGCAGAAATATTTCCTAACATCCCTGTGATTCATCTGTGTCTTCAGCTTCCAACTGTGTCCCCGTGTTGTTGTGTCCAGTCTCTGGAACATCCTGTCTTTGTCCACCTTGTCAATTCCTCTCAGTATTTTGTAAGTCGTTATTATGTCCCCCCTATCTCTCCTGTCCTCCAGTGTTGTCAGGTTGATTTCCCTTAACCTCTCCTCGTAGGACATACCTCTTAGCTCTGGGACTAGTCTTGTTGCAAACCTTTGCACTTTCTCAAATTTCTTTACATACTTGGCTAGGTGTGGGTTCCAAACTGGTGTCGCATACTCCAATATGGGCCTAACATACACGGTGTACAGGGTCCTGAACGATTCCTTATTAAGATGTCGGAATGCTGTTCTGAGGTTTGCCAGGTGCCCATATGCTGCAGCAGTTATTTGGTTGATGTGCGCTTCAGGAGATGTGCCTGATGTTATACTCACCCCAAGATCTTTTTCCTTGAGTGAGGTTTGTGTGTGTGTGTGTGTGTGTGTGTGTGTACTCACCTAATTGTGGTTACAGGGGTCTAGACTCAGCTCCTGGCCCCACCTCTTCACTGAGTGCTACTAGGTACTCTCTCCCTGCTCCATGAGCTTTATCATATTTCATCTTAAAGCTGTATGGTTCCTGCCTACACTACCTCACTTGATAGAGTAGTCAGGAAGTGGAATACCCTATGACTGAAGAAATACTTCCAAACATCCCTTTGAATCATCTCGGTCTTCAACTTCCAATTGTGGCCCCTTGTTTCTGTGTCCCCTCTCTGGAACATCCTATCTCTGTCCACCTTGTCTATTCTATGCAGTATTTTGCATGCTGTTACCATGTCTCCCCTAACCCTCCTGTCCTTCAGTGTCGTCAGGCCGATTTCCCCTCAACCTTTCTTCGTAGGACATTTCCCTTAGCTCTGGAACTAACCTTGTCACAAACCTTTGCACTTTCTCTAATTTCTTGAAGTGCTTGATCAAGTGTGGGTTCCAAACAGGTGCTGCATACTCCAATATGGGCCTGACGTACACGGTGTACAGTGTCTTGAATGATTCCTTACTAAGGTATCAGAACGCTATTCTCAGGTTTGCCAGGCGTCCATATGCTGCAGCATTTATCTGGTTGATGTGTGCTTCCGGAGACGTGCTCGGTATTATGCTCACCCCAAG